>NC_092117.1:7896272-8003772 GCF_045679555.1 Salvelinus alpinus
CCCTGGCAAGGCCTCCACCACATGCCCCATTAGCCAAGAGTTCCTTGGGGTGGTGTCATCGACGATGACCACAAGGTCACCAGGACTGAAGTTTCTCTTAGTTTTGTTCCACTTGTTCCGCTCCTGCTTAAGTGGAAGATACTCCCTGATCCATCTCTTCCAGAAGAGGTCAGTGATATATTGTACTTGCTTCCATCTCCTTCGTGAGTACAGGTCGCTTCTCTGGAATAGTCCTGGTGGCAGGACTGGCTTTGCTTTCAGATGAAGCAGATGGTTCGGAGTCAGGGGTTCTAGATCATTAGGGTAATTTGTTACAGTAGTGATTGGTCTGTCGTTCATAATTGCCTCAACTTCCCACAAGGCTGTCTGCAAAGCCTCATCATCCAGTACTTGCTCTTTAAGGACTGAATAGAGGATCTTTTTCTCCAGTCGGATCAACCCCCATGGTGGGCTCCAGAGGGAGGATTGAATGACCATGTCACTCCTTCCTCCAGTAATTCATTTTGAATCTTGTTGTGATCCAGCTCTTTCAGAGCTTCTCCTAGCTCTCTGTGTGTTCCAACAAAGTTGGTGCCATTGTCTGTTCTGATACTTGTTACTGGGCCCCTTCAACAGATGAACCTGCACAGGGCATTGATGCAGGAATTAGTATCCAGATAACTAGCAACTTCTAGATGGACAGCTCGACTCACAAGGCAAGTAAAGGTCACACCATACCGATTCACATGAACGCGGCCTCACTTCACCTCTATGGGGCCAAAGTAATCTATGCCCACATGGGTGAAAGGTGGCAAATCAGGTGACACCCGATCTTTGTGGAAGGTCGGCCATCTTCTGTTCTCCAGGTCTAGCTTGCATCCGCCTGCAGAAGACACAGCTCTTAAGGATCTTCCTTGCTAAGGAGTTGGCACAGGGTATCCAAAATCGCTTTTCTGCTTCATCTAGGTCATCCACAGACAGACGTTATTTTCCAAACGTCAGTTTGAACTTGTCAATTTGTTCCTTCAGTGAGTTTGTTAAACTCTGATCTGATCCTGGATCAGTTTGTGTGAGAACCTTCCTTTTCTGGCTTAACTGTAGAAGAAGTCTCTTCAGTTTCACTATCCAGGCAACTGCTTTCTTCAAGCTGTTCCATGTTGAATAGTACTCAATCAGTTTGCTGGTTGGACTCTTTTCTTCCACACATGTACTGTTTACGATTACGTCTTTTCTCACCTCTGGATCATCCGGAGGGATGGAGCCAAGCTCCTCGGGGACTTTCGGCCATTGCGTTTCTGGTTTCTCCAGGAATTCTGGTCCTTTGCACCATCTCTTTGAGTTCAGGAAAGTTTCAACATCTAATCCTCTTGAGGCATCATTGGCTGGGTTGTGTTGGGAGTTCAAATACCTCCACTGTTTTGCTTTCGATAGGTCACGGATCATAGCAACCCTATTAGCCACAAAGGTATTGAATCTCTTGGTATCGTTGCGGATGTATGTGGTGGTTGTTCCACTGGATATCATAAGGTGAATGCACCAATTTGTAAGTCGCTCTGGATAAGAGCGTCTGCTAAATGACTTAAATGTAAATGTAAATGTAATGTATTTTAGCACAGACTGGCTGTCTGTCCAGAAAGTTGACTCCTCAAGTTCAATCTGGAGCTCCAACCTTAACATCCTGTCCACTCGCATTGCCAATGTTGCTGCAGCAAGTTCCAGTCTGGGGATCGTCATCTGCTTGAGTGGAGTCACCCTTGATTTCCCCAGTATGAATGCGATGTGGACCTTTTCCATACCGTTTGTGAACCTAAGGTAGTTTGCCGTACCATAACCTTGTTCACTTGCGTCACCGAAGTGATGCAGCTGTGCGGTATTGACTTGACCAAAGTTCTCAGGCATCATACACCTGTCTATCTGGAATCTGGAGAGCTGTTCCAGCTCTGAGAGCCATCTCTTCCATGAAATAGAGTGTTCTTCAGGGATGACTTCGTCCCATTCACACTTTAGCTTGCAGAGCACTTGAAGAATTTGCTTTGCCTTTAATGCGAATGGGGCGAGGAAACCTAATGGATCATAAATAGAGCCGACAGTTGAGAGAATACCTCTTCTTGTAAGGGGTCTGTTCTTGACAGTGACTCGGAAGGAAAACGCATCACTTTCAATGTTCCATCGGATTCCAAGTGCTCTTTCAACAGGCAGCTTTTCTCTGTCCAGGTCCAGTTCTTTTATCTGCTTGGCTTTGTGTTCATCAGGGATAGAAGCCAGCACAGTGCGGCTGTTGCTGACCCACTTGGTCAATTTGAATCCACCCTGAGAGCACACATCCCTGAGGTTTTTTGTGAGAGCTATGGCTTTTTCTTCTGTGGACAGTCATCAACATAGAAGTTGGACTTGACTGTTTGAATCACCTCTTCATCGTACCTCTCACAGTTGTCTTCTGCAGTCTTTCGCAGTGCAAAGTTTGCACAACTTGGAGAGGATATAGCACCGAAAAGATGTACCGTCATTCTGTACTCCTCCAATGTTTTGTTAGTATCACCATCCGGCCACCATAGGAATCGCAGGAAGTTTAAGTCATCTCCATGGACACGTACTTGATGGAACATTCCTTCTATGTCTACCATCACGGCAATGTGCTCTTGCTGAAATCTTAGCAAGACTCCTATAAGCTTGTTTGCCAGGTCAGGGCCTTGAAGGAGTTCACTGTTAAGAGATGTAGCTTTATAGGATGATGAACAGTCAAACACCACTCGTATTGTTCCTTTGTGCGTATGGTGAACGCCATGGTGTGGTATGTACCATACCTTGCCTTTCTCTCTGAGGAGCTGTTCTTGTGGTACCTTCTCGGCATAACCTTTTGTAATCATCTCTTCCATGAAGCCTTTGTACTCTGCAGCGTAACCTTTGTCCTTCTTGAACTTCCTGGTAATATTTAGAGCCCGCTGCTTTGCCATGTCATGATTGTTTGTCAGGACTACATCTTTGTTGCAAAAGGGCAACGGTAAGTAGTAGTGGCGGTCTTTGAGGGTTATGGAGCTTGATACTATCTCCATAAACTTACGATCCTCAGCTGACATCTCACTTTTCTCTTCATACACTCTCTCAGGGAAGTCATGGTTGTACTGATTTACAAGAAGAACCCCCAGGTCGGCCATTGAGATACGATTGGCCATCACCGTAGGACACCCAGATTCTTCTGCCATGGTACAATTGTTAAGAGGACCGTTCATCACCCATCCAAAGAGGGTTTTCACTGCATACAGTCCGTTGCCTTGGCTATTTATGATTTGCCAGGGTTCCATTGCCTTTGGCGCATTTACGCCAATCAGGAGTTCGACGTCGGCATCAATTTCCTTCAACTGAACCTCTTTCAGGTATGGCCACCTTTTGAGATCTTTCTGAGTGGGAATGTTCTCTCTTGTCACTGGGATCTTATTTTGGGTGTAGACCTTTGGTAATGCAATAAATGTGTTGCCTTCCACATTGCCAATCTCTAATCTAGATATCTCGAAGCTCTTGGTAGGAACTCTCATGCCCCATTGTTCGTAGCAGAATTTCAGTCTCACTGCATTTAGCTTTCAGCTGCCTCATGAGTCTCTCTGTACAAAATGTTGCTGAGCTACCAGAATCGAGAAACGCATAGGTCAACCTCTCTGGGATATGTGGGACGGTAGCGTCCCACCTCGCCAAAAGCCAGTGAAAGTGCAGGGCGCCAAATTTAAAACAGCTAAAATCTCATAATTAAAATTCCTCAAGCATACAAGTATTTTACACCATTTTAAAGATAAAATTCTCGTTAATACAGCCACAGTGTCTGATTTTAAAAATGCTTTACAACGAAGAACTACTGAACGTAGTTGTGTTCATCAGGGATAGAAAAACGATTATGTTAGGTCACCACCAACTCACAGAAAAACATAGCCATTTTTCCAGCCAAAGAGAGGAGTCACATAAAGCACAAATAGAGATAGAATCAATCACTAACCTTTGATGATCTTCATCAGATGACACTCATAGGACTTCATGTTACACAATACATGTATGTTTTGTTCGATAAAGTGCATATTTATATCAAAGAATCTCATTTTACATTGGTGCTTTACGTTCAGTAGTTCTAAAACATGCAGTGATTGTGCAGAGAGCCACATCTATTTTCAGAAATACTCATTATAAATGTTGATGAAAATATAAAAAATAAGTGTTACATATGGAATGAGAGATGCACTTCTCCTTCATGCAACCGCTGTGAGATTAAAACATTTTTTTACGGAAAAAGCAAACCATGCAATAATCTGAGTACAGCGTTCAGACAACAAAGCAGCCAAAAAGATATCCGCCATATTTGGTGGTCAACATTAGTCAGAAATAGCATTATAAATATTCACTTACCTTTGATGATCTTCATCAGAATGCACTCCCAGGAATCGCAGTTCCACAATAAATGTTTGTTTTGTTCGATAATGTCCATAATTTATGTCCAAATAGCTTCTTTTGTTAGGGCGTTTGGTAAACAAATCCAAAAGCGCGTTCTGGTCCAGCCGAACGTCGGACGAAAAGTTCAAATAGTTCCGTTACATCCCGTAGAAACTTGTCAAACTAAGTATAGAATCAATCTTCAGGATGTTTTTTATCATAATTCTTCAATCATGTTCCAACCGGAGAATTTCTATGTCTGTAGAAAAGCAATGGAACGAGAGCTAACTCTCTCGTGACCGTGCCTCAGAGCCTGTGGCACTCTGCCAGACACCTGGCTCATTCCTCTCTCATTCGGTCCCACATCACAGTAGAAGCCTCAAACAACGTTCTCAAACAATCTCCATACAACGGATCCTGCAGTATTTTGGCCTGTTTTTCCATGAACGTCTCAAGGTCACCGAACTGGGCCCTCAGGTGGCTTCTCTCTAAAATATCACATGCTGTAGACCTCCATTTTGCCCTTAGTTTGTAGGGAAGATTAAGCTCTTCCATGTTCTATAGGTCTTGCATAGGGTTACAGAAACCTTTAAGATAGAGTGCATAGCCACCCAGTCCCTTTCCATCATCCGGTTTGATGTTTGTCCAGTTCCAAGCTTTTTCCATGTAAACAGTTGTGACTTTGATTTCATTGCCAAAGTGTTCCTTTAACAACCTCTTAGCCTCTGCATAGCCTCTTCTGGCTTCCATATGCAGACAACTACGGACCAGATTCTTGGGCTGACCAGAGGTGTACTGTTCCAAGTAATAGAGCCTATCCTGGTGACTGCTTGTCTCATCTTCTATACCATGCTCAAATGCACGCATGAATGGCCTAAAGTTTAGAGGATCACCGTCAAACATAGGTATCTCCCTAACAGGTAGTGTGGCCTGTTTGTGCTGTAGTACAAGGAGGTCAGCAAATTTCATTCTGCCTTTGCATGACAGTAGAGAGGTTATCATGGCTGGAATTATGGCTGATACCCGCAGTGTTGATCCTGTGTTGATTACTAGACCTTGCTGTTGGCTGCTGAACGGTGTGGTTTATGACTGTTTTCTGAATAGGTTTTGATGGCTTTGTGGTCAGTTGTTGTAAAACTCTTTGTAGTGGGGTCTTTGGAACTGCACCTAATGCAGCAAACTCAACAGGTGATGGTTCAGGTTCCTCATAGACCTCGGGTTCCGGGTTCTCAAAATAAGAGTTCATTCCATCTTCTTGGCTTAGTAAGTGGGCTGCCACAGCATGGGATTGACTCAACACTCTCCAGGACCTTCAGTTTGACATTATATGCTGCTATGTCCGTTTCCAGTGCCATTTCTTCCATCCTAATATTCAGTTGAGCTTTCTGTTGTTCCATTTGAGCTTTCTGTTGTTCCAGTTGAGCTTTCTCCAGTTCCAATGCATGCTTGTCCTGTAATGATGCTTGGCGAGATAGTAGAGCTCGTTCTACCTCAGCTTTTAGGCGTGCAGAGGACACTGAGAAAGCAGTCTTAGAATACTTCGTTTTACTTGATGTTTTTGACACATTGGAAATGTTGTCGTATGGTTCAATGAGCATTTGTGGCTCAACTTCAGCCTTTTTCCATATTTCCACCTCCTTCAGGAAATGTTCATAAGTTCTCATTCTTGGTTGATAATAGGTAATGCTCTCCTGTTCCTGTTCCTCCTCTGTGACCAGCTCTAGCACAGATTCATGAGCATTCTTAAAGTCATTGAGAACAGCATCAAATGCTTCAAGACTCTCATTCTCAGTTTCAATGTTTCCTCCATCAACAAGAAGGACTTTTATTTCATTAATTCTGCGTGTACACACTCCAAGTTTGCCTCTCCGGGCTGCATAGAGTGAATTTAGATGCTCCTCTGCCCTCTCCAGTGGAGTCTTATTTGGGATTTCATCCTCCATCATTCACTTTTAGTTCACTCAATTAACAATGTCACAGTTGTTGGTTTGATTGTTAAACGTAATGCCCCTTTAGACCTCCTTTAATGCTTTAAAACACAGTGTTCCATTTCAGCAAATTAACCCATTTTGAATTGAACATGTGCAAGTTCGATATTTTAGATGCGTTTTCAACATTTCATCCCATTATAAGTTTTGTCCCTTTAATGAAGTTTAAACACGCAGTATCTTTAGATCCTTAAGTTGAAAAATCGGAATGATTGAATTCTCCATGTGGTCTATATTAAAGGGCAATTCATTTAATAAAACAAGTTTTTAATAAAAATATAATATTGCTGCATAGTTTCTATTTATCATTATAGAAGGCACTCATTTCCGGGAACAACCCAGTACATGTTAAGTTCTGCCTGTTAGATGTTTGTCACGATCGTCTTGAGGTGAAAGAGTGGACCAAGGCGCAGCGTGATACAAATACATCTTTTATTTAGAAGAGACGAAAACACGAAATGAACACTTTTACAAAACAAAAACAACAAACGACCGTGAAGCTACAAAACGAAAGTGCACACAAAAGCTACTAACGTTTAGACATAGACAATTACCCACACCAGCCTAATGCCTATGGCTGCCTTAAATATGGCTCCCAATCAGAGACAACAATAAACAGCTGTCTCTGATTGAGAATCAAACCAGGCAACCATAGACTTTCCTAAACACCTACACTGAACCCAACCCCATACACTCTACAAAACCCCCTATACAATACAACCACCCAAGACGAGACAAATACACACAAATATCCCCCCTGTCACACCCTGACCTAACTAAAATAATACAGAAAACAAAGATAACTAAGGCCAGGGCGTGACAGTACCCCCCCCCAAAGGTGCGGACTCCGGCCGCAAAACCTGACACAGAAGGGGAGGGTCCGGGTGGGCCTTCCTACGGCGGCGGCTCGGGTGCGGGACGTGGCCCCCACTCCACCATAGTTAATACCCGCTTTGGTGGCTCTGGCAGATTCTGGCTGATTGGCGGCTCTGGCAGATCCTGGCTGCTCTGGCAGATCCTGGCTGACTGGCGGCTCTGGCAGATCCTGGCTGGCGGACGGCTCTGGCTGCTCCTGTCTGGCGGACGGCTCTGGCTGCTCCTGTCTGGCGGACGGCTCTGGCTGCTCCTGTCTGGCGGACGGCTCTGGCTGCTCCTGTCTGGCGGACGGCTCTGGCTGCTCCTGTCTGGCGGACGGCTCTGACGGCTCGGGACAGACGGGCGGCTCTGACGGCTCGGGACAGACGGGCGGCTCTGACGGCTCGGGACAGACGGGCGGCTCTGACGGCTCGGGACAGACGGGCGGCTCTGACGGCTCGGGACAGACGGGCGGCTCTGACGGCTCGGGACAGACGGGCAGCGCAGGCGGCTCTGGACAGACGGATAGCGCAGGCGGCTCTGGGCAGACGGATAGCGCAGGCGGCTCTGGGCAGACGGACAGCGCAGGCGGCACTGGGCAGACGGACAGCGCAGGCGGCACTGGGCAGACGGACAGCGCAGGCGGCACTGGGCAGACGGCAGACTCTTTGCCGGCTGAGGCGCACAGTAGGCCTGGTGCGTGGTGCCGGAACTGGTGGGACCGAGCTAAGGACACGCACCTCAAGGCTAGTGCGGGGAGCAGCAACAGGACGCACAGGACTCTGGAGACGCACAGGAGGCTTGGTGCGTGGTGCCGGAACTGGTGGTACCGGGCTGGAGACACGCATCATAGGGCGAGTGCGTGGAGGAGGAACAGGGCTCTGGAGACGTACTGGAAGCCTGGTGCGTGGTGTAGGCACTGGTGGTACTGGGCTGGGGCGGGGAGGTGGCGCCGGATATACCGGACCATGCAGGCGTACTGGCTCCCTTGAGCACTGAGCCTGCCCAACCTTACCTGGTTGTATGCTCCCCGTAGCCCGACCAGTGCGGGGAGGTGGAATAACCCGCACTGGGCTGTGTTGGCGAACCGGGGACACCATGCCTAAGGCTGGTGCCATGTATGCCGGCCCGAGGAGACGCACTGGAGACCAGACTCGTTGAGCCGGCTTCATGGCACCTGGCTCAATGCTCAATCTAGCCCTGCCAGGTGCATGGTGCATGATCATTCATTGTTTATGGTTCATTGAACAAGCATCGGAAACAGTGTTTAAACCCTTTTCAATTAAGATTTGTGAAGTTATTTGGATTTTTACGAATTATCTTTGAAAGACAGGGTCCTGAAAAAGGGACGTTTCTTTTTTTTGCTGTAGATGGAAAAAAGCTGCCCTTGAAACAGTCTTGATATGTTTGTCAAAAGAGAGATCAGGGTCCAGAGTAACGCTGAGGTCCTTCACAGTTTTATTTGAGACGACTGTACAACCATCAAGATTAATTGTCAGATTCAACAGAAGATCTCTTTGTTTCTTGGGACCTAGAACTAGCATCTCTCTTTTGTCCGAGTTTAAAAGTATAACATTTGCTGCCATCCACTTCCTTATGTTAGAAACACAGGCTTCCAGGGAGGGCAATTTTGGGGCTTCACTATGTTTCATCGAAATGTACAGCTGTGTGTCGTCCGCAAAGCAGTGAAAGTTAACATTATGTTTCCGAATGACATCACCAAGAGGTAAAATATATAGTGAAAACAATGGCGGTCCTAAAACGGAGCCTTGCGGAACACCGAAATGCATGTTGCTTTGTCAGAGGACAAACCATCCACAGAGACAAACTGATATCTTTCTGACAGACAATATCTAAACCATGACAGAATATTTTGGGGATTATGGCTAGGCAGCTACTCAGTAATGTGTTGTGTTGGATTTGCCCCAAACCTAGGAACATACAGATATGTTCCTAGCCCTGAACATAGGACTTTGCATTTAGGCCTAAAGTGTATTCCTGTGCCATGTTTTTTTGCAGTATTACTTTAGTGCCTTGTTGCATGTTTTGGAATATTTTGTATATTTGTGCTCTTCTTTTCACTCTGTCATTTAGGCCATTATTGTGAAGTCCCTACAATGTTGTTGATCCGTCCTCAACTCTCTCCCATCACAGCCATTTAACTCTGTAGATGTTTAAAATCACCAATGTCCTCATTATAACATCACTGCGCAGTTTCATTCCTGTCCTGCTGCTCAGAGTGGTTTTATTTGGCCTCCCCAAAAATTATAATTAAAATTATAAAATCAAACAAAGAATTGTTGAATTTTCATTGTTGGACATCATTCTCAATAATACACGGCGACCATTTTTGTGCCAGAACTCTCCACACATATCAGCTATCAGGTGGAGAGGTGAGGAGTGATATATATGACAATTAGGAATGAGGGGGATGATTTGGTGGCCTTGGGCCAGGTTGGGAATTTAGCCATGACACTAGGGTGAACACCCCTACTCTTACAATAAGTGCCATGGGATTTTGAGTGACCAAAGAGAGTCAGGACACTCACTTTAGCGTCCCATCCAAAAAGACGGCACCCTACACAGGACAATGTTCCCAAATGTAATCAAGGTTCGAGATGATTATGTTTCAGTCAAATATTATAACTGTTTAGGCTTCTTGCGGTCAATTTGCTGTGTTGTTTTATTACGTTCCAGCCCCAGACCATCCCCTCAAGAAAAAATTGGCCCACGGCTGAATCTAGTTGATGATCCCTGAACTAGACCATGCTTACAAAGATATTCATTGTCTGATTTGTTATTGTTACCCATCTACCAATCATTGCCCTTTTTTTGTAGGCTTTCAAAAAGCTCTCTGGACTTTGTAGTTGAATCTGTGCTTGGAATTCAATAATTGACTGAGGGACCTTCCAGATGTTATATGTATGCTGGACAGAGGAAGGGTTATTCATTTAATAATCATGTCATGCCCTATTATTTCACACAAAGTGAGTCTATGTAACTTTTTATGTTATTTTTTAAGCCAAATTTGACTCCTGAATTAATTTAGGCTTGCCTAAACAAAAGGGGCTGAATACTTCTGCAACAACAATTATATCTTAATTTTTCTTCCACTTTGACAGAAAAATGTCAATTAAATACATTTCAATCCCACTTTGTAACACAATAAAATGTGGCATACCCAAATCTAGCTGCCTGTAGCTCAGGACCTGAAGCAAGTATATGCATATTCTTGATACCATTTCAAAGTAAACACTTTGAAGTTAGTTGAAATGTGAAATTAATGTAGGAGAATATAACACATTAGATCTGGTAAAAGATAATACAAACAAAAAAACATGCTTTTTCAAAAAAAAATTGATAAAATTGTTCCATCTTCTTTGAAATGCAAGAGAAAGGCCATAATATAATATAGGAGTCTAGGTGCAATTTAGATTTTGGCCACTAGAAAACAGCAGTGTGTGTGCAAAGTTTCAGATTGATCCAGTGAAGCACTGTAATACTGCACAATATTTTCTATCAAGTCTGCCCAAATGTGCCAAATTGGTCAATTGAGACATTTTCAAGTAGATACATACAAAAATTATATGGTAATACAAAATGTAAGTTTACACACTCCCAGAAATGTTATACAATAACTTTCACACATCTAGATGGCCGGGCGGGGTGGGTGTGGAGCCAGAGACAGCAGGGGTTCAAACTGTAGAACCCAGTTCTACAGTTTGAAGAACAGCTCAGGGTTGGGTTATAAAAAAATATCAGAAACGTTGAACATCCCACGGAGCGCCATTAAATCCATTATTAAAAAATGCTAAGAATATGGCACCACAACAATCTTGCCAAGAGAGGGCCGCCCACCAAAACTCACGGACCAGGCAATGAGGGGATTAATCAGAGAGGCAACAAAGAGACCAAAGATAACCCAGAAGGAGCTTCAAAGCTCCACAGCGGAGATTGGAGTATCTGTCCACAGGACCACTTTAAGCCGTACACTCCACAGGGCTGGGCTTTACGGAAGAGTGGCCAGAAAAACGCAATTGCTTAAAGAAAAAAATAAGCAAACACGCTTGGTGTTCGCCAAAAGGCATGTGGGAGACTCCCCAAACATATGGAAGGAGGTTCTCTGGTCAGATGAGACTAAAATTGAGCTTTTTAGTTATGCAAGCTCAAGTTTTCCGTTTTTTTTGTTGTATTTCTTGTTTGTTTAACAATTAAAAATATTTAGCATCTTCAAAGTGGTAGGCATGTTGTGTAAATCAAATGATACAACCCCCCCCAAAAAATCTATTTTATTCCCGGTTGTAAGGAAACAAAATAGGAAAAATGCCAAGAGGGGTGAATACTTTTGCAAAGTACTGTATCCTAAAGAATGTTAAAAAAAATTTTTTTTTAAATGTAATAATTGTATTGGGCAGTTTTGATAAACACCTCCCTAATTCAGCCTTTCACAAACAAGATATGTGTTCTCTTGAACGTTACACACACACACGAGCACGCAGGCGCACACACATTGTTTAGTGCGTGTGAAGGCTGTTTGTGAGGTGGACGAGAGGCACAAACCCTCATTTATCATCTGTTTAGTTTCACCTTTCTAATTTCAACTCTAAAATGCAAATACACAACAACATGATCACGTTTTCTGAAATGTGAGCTTATTGTAGGAATTCTTTGTGCTGAGCTAGTCTGTGATTTTGTCTTTAGCTGGTGTAAAATTAATGGCATGTCGATAATGATGTTATACGATACACACTTTCCGTAATCTTGATCTTGGCTCTCCTAGTGGGACGCAGTGTTAGAGAGACTTCACCTAGCACAAGTGTCATCTCTCCCTGTCTGAACCCCATTGAATATAACATATCCTTGCTCACTGCACTGGGGCTCAGGGTCCCGCTGTTCCTGGAACTCCCTTCGGGTGCAGTGCTTCGTGCTAGCTCATTTGCATCTGCTGTGCCATTTTACATTCACTGCTGGTCACAAGTTGGAAAAATATCTAAATTAGGGTTGGATTATAGGAGCTATGTTTCTGTAAGGAGGGCAGAGTGTAAAAGAGCATGTGTGAGAGAGAGAGCACAATTTTCTTTACCCCGTGTTTATAAGAACAAACCCGCCATGGCTAAATTCAGTACCTATCAATTTAACCACAGGGTTGGATGTCTACATCAATCAACATTCGATTGTGACCGTCTGAAAGACTTCCTGTCTTGTTAAATTCAACAAGGCTGTCTGAAGGACACTTTCTTTTTCCCTTTTCCAAGATGATGGGTTATACCATTTCTTTTTCTGCAAAATTCAAGATTCAGTTCACCCCAATATACTCCTAAAGTTGGTGTTGGCAGTGTGCAGAATTATTACTTTCCTTTTTTGTAATCATATAGTCATATTCACACCTGCGCAAAGCCATTGAATGTGCTCACATGCTCTACCCATTCATACGGTTTGTGTTATCTGATGAGCCTCACTCTGGGGCTGTTATTGTTGTGGAGCCTCTCTAAACCTGGTCTCAGTGGCAGGCCAACCAGCCAACCAGTACACAGAGCAGTCAGACAGAGGATTAGTCTCACCGCTGATTTGGCCGATTAGGCTCCTGAAGCGACACTCTGTTAGACTGTTAGGATGTCCTGGGAGGGCCGTAGGAGCCGTTATGCTGTTTTACCTCGGCGAGGAGAAGGAGGAGCATGGGGAGGATAATTATGCACGCACGGGTGCTCTGATTGGCTCATTGGTATGGTAGTTAAACAGAGAGGGTTTCCTTTTGGGGGAAAACCAGACACGTCTGTTGTGAGGATTCCTATGGAGCTGTGTGATACACTATGTGAATGCATGTCTCCACTCTTAGGGGCGTATTTTCAGTCATAAACATCTGAATGATGCTCAGAGGTCCTGCTGAGGAGGCTGTGGTGCATGTTGTTCAGTCTGTGCTGGTCCATATATGTTATAGTAGTCCCTGCCAAGACTCACACTGGATCTGAAACCTTTATATCTCTCTCTAAAACAATACAAATAAAGACAGTGACGTTGTTCTCTTTCTACTTCTACTAAATTCCATGACATAAAAGGAACCACTGATCAGACAGATTCACAGTTTACAAATCAAGGCAAGTTCCAAGCAAAGGGACATTTTAGAGCCATATAGATGGCTCTGAGACATTTGGATCACTTCAGTGGGACCTTTGACCCAGAGAAGTGATAATAAGACATCATGAGGGTGTCATACATGCTTATGACCAGTGGTGGAAAAAGTACAAATTTGTCATACTTGAGTAAAAGTAAAGATACCTTAATAGAAAATGACTCCAGTAAAAGCGAAAGTCACCCAGTAAAATACTACTTGAGTAGAAGTCTAAAAGTATCTGGTTTTAAATGTACTGAATTACAGTGGTGGAAAGAGTACTCAAATGTCATACTTGAGTAAAAGTTCAAAGTAAATGCTATACATAAAATTACTTATGTTAAGCAAACCAGACAGCACAATTTTTTAATATATTTTTTTATGGACAGCCAGTGGCACACTCCAACACTGGGACATCATTTACAAATGCAGTATTTGTGTTAAGTGAGTCCACCAGATCAGAGGCAGTAGGGAAGGCAACACGTTATATTGCTAGGTGAGTGAATTGGACCATACTGCTGTCCTGCCAGAGCATTCGAATTGTAACGAGTGCTTTTGAGGGTCAGGGGAAAATAATTGTAGTAAAAGTATATATTTTCTTTAGGAGTACAGATACCCTAAAATACTACTTACATTGTACTTTAAAGTATTTTTACTTAAGTACTTTACACCACTGCTTATGACAAGCCTTACAATACATATACATTGTTTATTTCTTATTAGTTAGGCTGTCTGGTACAAATGTACATCTTAAAGCTGAAATGCAGTATACAGAAGAAAAAAGAAGATACAAGTTTATATTAAAAAAAAGTAATTTGAGCGCAAATTCTAGTCTTGACAGCTTCGGACGGATGTTGTCTGCTCTTGGTGAAGGTCTTTATTCCGCTGACAGCCGAGTTGGTGGTTTGATGATGGTGATGTTGGTGCTAGAGTTGGCTCGCCGTTCCTCAGCTCTATGTAACCACTGAACCTCTTCTACAGTAACGATGTGTACCGCCACTTGTAACCACATGATCATGCATTATACCTGCAGACTTACTGACCTGTGACCTCCTTCTTCTTGTTCCCTGTGCAGTGATGAGGTCACTCACGTGGTGGCAGAGGATAACCAGGCCGGGGCATTGTGGGCA
The DNA here is from genome assembly GCF_045679555.1 of Salvelinus alpinus. NCBI lineage: Eukaryota > Metazoa > Chordata > Actinopteri > Salmoniformes > Salmonidae > Salvelinus > Salvelinus alpinus. Next base: position 7,910,747 of record NC_092117.1, read on the forward strand.
TGGCTACTGGGGAGTGGTCTGAGGGATGTCTCCAGACTGCAGGTGCTGGACATCTCCTGGTTCACGGACAGCATGAGAGAGGGGAGACCTGTCACTGTGGAGACCAGGCACTGTATTCCGGTGAGGGAACCTGTGGTCAGTTTGAGTGTTGGTGGGCATTTTCCGCTGTGTGTGTGTGTGTGTGTGTGTGTGTGTGTGTGTGTGTGTGTGTGTGTGTGTGTGTGTGTGTGTGTGTGTGTGTGTGTGTGTGTGTGTGTGTGTGTGTGTGTGTGTGTGTGTGTGTGTGTGTGTGTGTGTGTGTGTGTGTGTGTGTGTGTACGTGTGTGTGTGTGTACATGTGCGTGTGCAATAGAGAGATTATTTTGGAAAACAATTGAAATACTGTATAGATACTGTTATACTGATATAGTATTTTGTAGTTCTGAAAACATACAGATTGGAGCATCAGCATTTGTGGGTTCGATTACAGGCTCAAAATGGCCAGAAACAAAGATCTTTCTTCTGAAACTCATCAGTCTATTCTTGTTCTGAGAAATTAAGGCTATTCCATGCGAGAAATTGTCAAGAAACTGAAGATCTGGTACAACGCTGTGTACTACGCCTCACAAGTCCTCAACTGGCAGCTTCATTAAATAGTACCCGTAAAACACCGTCAACGTCAACAGTGAAGAGGTGACTCCGGGATGCTGGCCTTCTAGGCAGAGTTCCTCTGTCCAGTGTCTGTGTTCTTTTGCCCATCTTAATCTTTTCTTTTGATTGGCCAGTCTGAGATATGGCTTTTTCTTTGCAACTCTGCCTAGAAGGCCAGCCTCCCAGAATCGCCTCTTCACTGTTGCTGTTGAGACTCGTGTTTTGCGGGTACTATTTAATGAAGCTGCCAGTTGAGGACTTGTGAGGTGTCTGTTTCTCAAACTAGACACTCTAATGTAATTGTCCTCTTGCTTGCTCAGTTGTGCACAGGTGCCTCCAACTCCTCTCCTAGTCTAAAGAAGGCCAGGTTTATTGCTTCTTTAATCAGAACAACAGTTTTTAGCTGTGCTAACATAATTGCAAAAGGGTTTTCTAATGATCAATTAGCCTTTTAAAATGATAAACCTGGATTAGCTGACACAATGTGCCATTGGAGGGATGGAGGGATGGTTGCTGATAATGGGCCTCTGTACGCCTATGTAGATATTCCATAAAAAAATCAGCCATTTCCAGCTACAATAGTCATTTACAACATTAACAATGTTTACACTGTATTTCTGATCAATTTGATGTTATTTTAATGGCCAAAAAATGTGCTTTAATTTAAAAAACAAGGACATTTCTAAGTGATCCCAAACTTTTGAACGGTATTGTATATTTGTGTCTAATGTTGTGAATTGTTAGAATCTACTGCACTGTTGGAGCTAGGAACACAAGCATTTCGCTACACCGCAATAACATCTGCTAAATATGTATATGTGACCAATAAAATTTGATTTGAGGTAGTTAATGATGTAGCTAGCTTGCAGCTAGCTAGCCTAGTGTTGGCTAGTTAGTTAACTCTAGCTAGTTAATGTTAGCTTCTCTGGTGTTTTTGTTAGGCCTACCAACTAGGCTAGCTAGCTAACTAGTTACCATCTACAGAATAGACTTTCCGTGCAATCTGTTGAGATTTTTTGGGATAAGCTAGCATGCTAGCTAGCTAACTAGTTTTTTAACCTTCTAAATTAGCTATCTAGACTACTACTCACCACCACTAGAATAGTTATTTTTATGTTACTGAGTAGGCATATATCTTTGTTTAATCGAATTAACACATTTCTTAATCTAACTATAAAAATACTTGCAATTTTGTAAGAAATTTAAGGTCTTTTTACGTTGTAATAAAGTTGACTAAAGGAAAATCTCATCTTTTGTTTGTAGGTATTATTACTTGGTCATGAATAGTAAGTAATTATATAAAAATTGGTCATAGGAAAATGTTAAATTAGACTTAAATTTAAATAGCTAAATCCTGTTACAAGTGACGACCTTGTACTTATGCAGATATTGCAGATATGTACTCTTTGGTGTATTAGTGTGTTTATTTTCTCACTTGGATGGCGCTTTCAGAAGCTGAATATTAGATTGTCAGGATGGGTAACATACTTTGTAGGTACACAATAATTACAAGTAAATACCCTTCAAGATACACTTCATTTTATCTAGAAAAATGCTGTGTAACACCTACAATTACATTGTACTTATGCAGATATTACATGTACTCTGTGGTGTACTAGTGTGTTTATCCTCCCACTTGGATGGTGCTTCCGGAAGCATTAAAATAATGGCCAGGGTTGTCACGATGGGTAATGTACTATTTACAGTAAGTACACATTAACGACAAGTACTGTAAGTACCCCTCAAGATAGTTAATTTTAACTAGCTAAATTCTTTGTAACACTAGTAATTATGCAGATTTTGCATGTACTCTGTGGTGCACTTGTTTCTTTATCATCCCAGTTGAGGATGACACGCACTTAAGGATGACACCAGTATGGTAGACCCCAGTCAGTGAGGTTGACCTATATCATTTTGAGTTTTTTTAAAGATTTTAGCATTTTACCCCCCTTTTTCTCCCAAATTTCGATCTTGTCTCATCGCTGCAACTCCCCAATTGGCTCGGGAGGCGAAGGTCAAGTCATGCATCCCCCGAAACATGACCCGTCAAACCACGCTCCTTAATACCCGCCCGCTTATCTCGGAAGCCAGCCGCACCAATGTGTCGGAGGAAACACTGTTCACCTGACTACCGAGGTCAGCCAGCAGGCGCCCGAACCGCCACAAGGACTCATTAGAGCTCGATAAGCCAAGTAGTCCCCCCCGGCCAAACCCTCGACACTGGGCCTATTGTGCGAGCCACCCTCCCGACTCCCGATCACGGCCGGTGGTGATACATCCTGGGATGGAACCCGGGTCTGTAGTGACGCCTCTAGCACTGCGATGCGGTGCCTTAGACTGCTGCGCCACTCGGGAAGCCGGTTGACCTATATGTAATAGGTTTTTGTAACTCAGATGGTACGTTTTTGGGGGGCAAATGCTAGCAACAAAATGTTGTGGAAATTTGAAGAGTGTGCATTCCTGGGTAGGTAATTATAGCCTATGTGATCTTGGGACACCCAGTGCATCTATACACAAGAGGTTACAACCTTATGATAGTTGTTATTGAATTGGATGCAGCTGAGAAGAAAAACAACACTAAATTGGTGAATTTAGTGCAAACTTCCCTTTTTTGGAAAAACCATAGAAGTTGGAGGGCAGTATAACTGCAGTTTGCTGCTGTCCAAAATACCTCAGTCGACTGCTTTTACTGCAGTTTCAAAACGGCAATCTTTTTGTTGTACGGGTTGCTCATTTGTAACAAACATGGTAACAAGCATTCATTGTTACACCTCTAATTACAGACTGCAATTACTACCAGTTACATGTTGTTATAATAGTGTAACTATGAGTTATTACTATTAACTGCAATGCTCGCTACAGTGCAATTAAGAGATAATCAACTAGGGGCTATGTATTCTATGGAAAATAAGGAACCATGTGGAAGGTGTGTTCCACGACGAAGGTGTGTTCCACGAAGGTTTTCCCATCTCCACAGAGGAACTCTGGAGTTTTTTCAGAGTGACCATTGGGTTCTTGGTCACCTCCCTGACCAAGGCCCTTCTCCCCCGATTGCTCAGTTTGGCCGGGCAGCCAGCTCTAGGAAGAGTCTTTGTTATTCCAAACTTTTTTCATTTAAGAATGGCCACTGTGTTCTTGGAGACTTTCAATGCTGCAGAAATTTTTGGGTACCCTTCCCCAGATCTGTGCCTCGGCACAATCCTGTCTCGGAGATCTCCGGACAATTTCTTCGACCTCATGGCTTGATTTTTGCTCTGACATGCACTGTCAACTGTAAGCCTTATATAGACAGGTGTGTACCTTTCCAAATCATGTCCAATCAATTGAATGTACCACAGGTGGATTCCAATCAAGCTGTAGAAACATCTCAAGGATGATCAATAGAAACAGGATGCACCTGAGCTCAATTTCGAGTCTCATAGGAAAGGGTCTGAGTACTTGTGTAAATAAGGTATTTCTGTTTTTATATTTTAAACATAAAAAAAAACAGTTTTCACTTTGTCATTATTGGGTATTGTGTGTAGATTGCTGAGGATTTTTTATTTTATTTAATCCATTTTAGAATAAGGCTGTAACGTAAATAAAATGTAGAAAATGTCAAGGGGTCTGAATATTTTTCTGAATGCACTGTAGCTAACATAACAATCTGTCCTAGTTTGCCATTATGAAAATCGAATTTAACAATGCCAATAATGTTTTCATTTCGACTTTTGCATTCAAAAGCAGCTCAAACATAGAATGTAAGAATGAACTATAGCCATTGAATTGTACTGTGAGTTAGAGGGAAATAATGCACGCTCTAGAATGCCCTTCAAGCCAATCAGAAACAAGTCGTTTGTTTGGTTACCACTTGCTAGCTACTTCAGTGGATGTTGAACACATTTCTAGTGGCAAATGTGTTAAATTATAGCCAAGGTAAAAAAAAAAGAAGTATAATCAACGAGGGGCTATGCATTCTATGGAAAAGAATGACTATCCCTTACAAATCCCCATGGCTGCCATGGAATGTTGTAGTGTCATGTAAATGCATCATAATGTAGAAACCTCTCTGCATACAGCAGAATTGCATTATTAGAGACAAATGCTGTTTTGCGGGCTGGCCTGCATTGTAAATTGAAATGCGTTTACATTTTTGTAATTTAGCAGACGATCTAATCCAGTGTGATTTACAGGAGAAATTAGGGTTAAGTGCACTGCTCAAGGGCACATCATCAGATTGTTTCACCTAGTCGGCTCGGGGAAACAAATCAGCAGCCTTTCAGTTACTGGCGCAACACTTAACCCCTAGGCTACCTGCCACCCTGGCCATTGTCAGGCCTCTACATTGTCATGGCAATTTAGAATGAAATCACACAAGCACACACAGGAAATTATGTAGCATTTGGAATTTGGAATGTTTGGTTGGTTGGTTGGAACTCAGTTTTGTGGCAACAACATCACGACGAGGCATGCGACTTGTTTCTGCTATCTGAGATGATCCATTTGTCAAAAATGGCCATCTACATTGAGCGAATTGACCAGTATATACCGTGGAGGGGACAGGGACAACAGTATTTTCCTGGCCTGAAAGTCTCCTCCCCACAGAAGCCCACTCTCTCAGGCATCCTCTGCTACAGGGATGGGAGGCAGGTGTGCCCAGTAAGTGCCTCTCTACCTACTGTACCCTACTATCTACACTGTTAACCTATTCATTATCTGAGTAGAAAACCTCAAATCTTGTCACGGCTTCATGTTTTCCAGCCTGCTACCTCTACCTGGCGTGATGTACCAACGCAGGCGAGGCCCAGTCTCTCTCTGAGGTATCCAGTTGTAAAAGCCCTGGGAAGGCCGGTGCAGACAGATACAGTAACTCAGATCTGGTATTATTACAACCAGCTCACCTGCTTCTACAACCAGCTTCCCACCTGCTACCTCAAGGAGATGAGGCGCATCGCCGAGTTTTACAAGAACTTAAGAGAGTCTCGTATGAGTGATCCAGCAGTGGAAGAGAACAGCTTGGGTTGAGTGTGCGGACACTGAGGAGGAGGTAGTGGAATCTTTACAGGGCAGGCAGCGGGTGAGCTCGGATGACCAGGAGGTGTTGGAGCTGGTTAAGGCCATGGGCCTCCTGTCTTTCTCAGACTAGTCACCTAGCTCACAATTATTGAGGCTAGCAAATTGGTAGGTCAGGTGAGTTCGATAAGTGTAAGTTGGACACATACACACACAGAAAGAGACACACACACACACAGTTAAATATGAATAGTATTATTATACTATCAATAAATGTATTTGAATTTAACTATACCTACTGTGACAATTTGTAAGTCGCTCTGGATAAGAGCGTCTGCTAAATGACTTAAATGTAAATGTAAATGTGATGTGCAATTTTTGGAGTGAGTGTGACTGTGTGTGTGACTGTGCGTGTAAATGTGATTGTGTGTGTGTGTGTGTGTGTGTGTGTGTTATGTGTGTGTGTGTGTGTGTGTGTGTGTGTGTGTGTGTGTGTGTGTGTGTGTGTGTGTGTGTGTGTGTGTGTGTGTGTGTGTGTGTGTGTGTGTGTGTGTGTGTGTGTGTGTGTGTGTGTGTGTGTGTGTGTGTGTGTGTGAGGAGAGTGCAATGGCCATGGACTGAGCAATAGATGGTGCTGTAAACTGTAAAGGGAGGTTTTATTAATGAACATAATAAGGGGAACTAATCAGTTATGATTTTAAATATGCAACAGAACAAAAGTGTTCATTTATGGTAGACTGCAGATATAGAGATGAATGGCCTGTAAAGTAAACGAGAAGACAAAGGAATCTTTAAAAATATGTAAATGATGCAGACAATTAAGAGATAGTGTGAATAAGTCCATGAATGAATGATGGGCACCAGAATCATAGATATGACAAGGACAGGCGGACAATAAAATGTGACCTTGAACATACTGAGTCCATTTTCTCAACGACATTTGCAATACTAATTACCATATGGCAAGACTTGACTAGTCAGTATGTCAAATCTATTGTTGATGCTCAGCAAACGAGTAATACAAGATCAATCCTTTATCCAAGGTTCAATGCTATATCAATATTAAATGCTAACACCTGTCAAATGGGAGCTTTATTGTGTGTGTGTGTGTGTGTGTGTGTGTGTGTGTGTGTGTGTGTGTGTGTGTGTGTGTGTGTGTGTGTGTGTGTGTGTGTGTGTGTGTGTGTGTGTGTGTGTGTGTGTGTGTGTGTGTGTGTGTGTGCGTGCGTGCGTGCGTGCGTGTGTGCATTTGTGTGTCTGTCAAATATACCTACCAGAGAGGAATTGTAGACGAGAACACATTTCCCTTTTTATAGCCTACGCTCACATTATCACATTTCAGTTTGCTTGACAGCAGCAGAAGGATCCCCCATAATGCTTTCGCGTGCCAAATAGACCCATCAGCTCGGAGCTCGCCGCTAACCAACACACAGACAGATTTGTTTCTCCTGGATGGCACTGTGGGAGCCTCCGCAACATATGGGCCTAAAATAAAGAAATATGCTGCCTGGTTTAGATGGACAGTCTATCTCTCTACTCTCAGTGGGGGGAAACAGAGACAGACGTTCTTCCCTTCTTCCCACCATGCCGGGGTTCAAATAACATTTGAAATCACTTCAAATACTTTAGCTGGGCTTGACTCAGATTGTCTGGCGCAATGCAACCAATATAAAAGTACCAAAAGTGCAAACCCGACCATCTGGGACAGGCTAAACCAAACGCAAAAAATATTTGAAATATGTCAGATAGTATTTAAACCCAGGTCCACTTCCTACCAACCTAAGGACAACAGTGTTCACAAGAATGGCTCTCTGACAGCGTTGTGCCAGAGTTATGACAACAAGCGTGTGCCTGAGTTATACAACATCAGATATGAACATGCGTATTTCCCATTCCTGAGCACCCATTCGTGCTAGTCCATATGACATGTTAAAATGTGGCCCATCAATAGATGTATTTTGCCTATGTCATTTAAGCAGCTGAGCTAATGATGCAATGTTCACATTTATCAGCCTTTCTCCTAAGGTAACCACAGGGCTCTTTTACTGCTTCTCCTGTGATGTATCCCTTTTCTATATACAACAAGGCAATACACTGTGGCATTTATGTGTGCCGTACTTCCAATAGATTGTTTTTTATGAGTTATAAATCTATTTAAGAGCCTTGGGAAGAGACACAATATTCTCCGAGCTGGCTTCGCTAACACATTCGCCTCAGGCTCTTCCTACCACTCTAAAAACGTTATGTGTTTTACAACCATAAATATTCCACCTTGTACCCTAAATGCTGCTACTATGGAGAATTACACGTTTTGAAAACCCATTGAAATGTAATATTTCCATTGGTTACTTACCGGCATGCATACAATGGGCTACAGAGGCTGTTTTGCGTAAGTTGAATGTGATGTGGAATAGGCGGTAGGCTGGTGAGAACAAGGAGAGAGGAGGCAGTGTGCAAGAGATTGTGGGAATGATTGCTGGATTGGAGAGAGATGTGTCAGGCCTGTGAACACAGACATGCTCGCCGCAGACATGTGTTGTCCCTGTGCGGTGGCTGTCATCAATCTTCTCTTAAGAAGGGCTAGTGCGGCCTATGTGACCCCTAACCCTGCTCGGTAGTCCGTGAGGAATTCATTAACCTGCCTGAACACACCTCTCCGTCTGTGTGTATACAATTAACCTGAACAGACAGCCCCTGTCTGTGTCTGTAGACACACACACAAGCGTGCACAGGCCCGCCTGCTCGCCCGCACCGCAGTCAGTCAGGAACGCACGCACGTACCGGGCATGCACGCACGAACACACATGTGCATGCGAGTGTGCCTGATGCGTGCATGCGTATGTGCTTGCGTTCCTGCCCGCTTGCTTGCATGGGTGCGGGCGAGCAGGCGGGCCTGTGCACGCTCGTGTGTGTGTCTACAGACACAGACAGGGGCTGTCTGTTCAGGTTAATTGTATTCACACAGACGGAGAGGTGTGTTCATTCCACACACACACACACACACACACACACACACACACACACACACACACACACACACACACACACACACACACACACACACACACACACACACACACACACACACACACACACACACACACACACACACACACACACACACACACACACACACACAGTTAGTCTGAGGAGCGGGCATCTGGGGTCCAGCATCACTCCCCTCTCCCACTAGCAGCAGATGTGAAAGGGTCTGTGAAAGGGTCTGTGAAAGGGTCGAGACCGTGGAGCATAGGTGTCCAACTTTATAAATTCAGCAGACTTTTATATGTGGACATTTAATCAATAGATCCTCTCTGAGTTTAGCAGGGGGTGAGCCTTGGGGAGAGAAAGGCAGAAGGGAGCATACAACATGGAAGTCTGTTAGAGCTGGATACATTATAGGCCTGTATAATAACTAAACCCAATTGTATCATGCCTACCTCCAACTCCCTGTGCATACTGATGTAAAAAGAAAAAAAATAAGGAAAAAAAGTAGGTTCTATTCTGATCTGTGTAAGAGAGGAAAAGGTACGTTTCACTTTCGATCGGCAGAAAATCTGGTGCCATGAAATATATTCAGAGCTATTCAACACTTTTTAAGAACATTAGAGACTTATTAGAGAGTTATTGACATAGCCTTGTTCTGTTCAATGTTCTCTACCTACAGTATATAGTACTCTAAATACCCCAATTCATTTTGTTAAGTTCAAGAGTACAATATAAAAATTGCTGACACCATTCAAACCAATAAGGGTTCGGAACTTTAAAGCCAATTATCTCAGAATGATCTTTTTGCAGATAGATCCTTATAGTCCCAAGCTCTAGATTTTTAAAGATTTTGATTGATTTAGCCCTCCCAATGTGGGAGACCTGGAGAGATGCCAAGCACTTTTTCATTATCTTCATCTTAACACTCCTTGTTCCTTCTTTAAAAGTCTCTGTCAACATGGCATGGTGTCATTACCTCCCTACAATTCTCTTCTGTGTCACAGTGTACCCAAACTGCCTGAAAATACCATGGGTAATTTTCACAGACACAATGTTCCATTGTAGATGTCTAATTGTCTACGAGAACATTAACATTACATATGTAATCCTTTTGATATATTACAAATGAGCAATTTCTTCTGCGGGACTGAAAAGGCAATTTACAAATGGCAAATTGGATTATGGGTTTGCAGAATTCTTGATGTGTTACAGGTTAGCTGGAGTAATGGATTTGGATACCACCAGACTGTGTGATGAGTGTCATCAGACTGTTGCCCTGGTGATGTGGGGACTGGTGTATTCTCAAACTCTTTTATTGCTGTTCTGCTTTCAGAACCCAGAACAATTTCACATAACTTTTGAAACCCACTTTTGTCACATTTTCTATGATCCAGAATCTCTTCTTCAACTGTGATTTTTCATTTGATTGCTGGTGAATATGACTCCCACTGATACCTGCACTTGCAAACATTTTGCAATGAATTCAAATCTACTGTACGTTTGTTTTTGTATACAGGCCACTTCATCCACTGCGACAGAATGTTCTCCATCCACTGCTGCAGCCAACGTTTCTCAATACGCATGTCTGAGACGGACAACCACGGAAAATCACAACAAGATATTCACGGTAAGGGAAAACAACATATACAATCACAGCTTACTCAATTTCATGTCCCTACCTAAGTCTTTGTTAAGCTATTCCACCTTTATTGCTGCTACAAAGCATATATCCTGGTAAATACTACATTATCTTATTTGCATATACCCTGCCCATTCCCCTCCCCATATCGCAATTTGTGCCACCGTTAAGGGAGAAACCTACATGCCAAGTATATACCATATAGTATTGTGTTCCCTACAGGTTATAGAAAAGAGCAGAAGCTCTGAACAATTAGTTCAGTTTATGAAAGGAGAAAGCCTGAACAATTTGTTCGGACCCCAGTCCTACCTACCTACCTACAGGTTATGGGAAATTTGCTCGGTTAGTATTTTTCCAGTAGGTTTCTTGAAGGTGAAAGCCTCCACTTCTATGTCAAAGATAATGAAACAGGAACGCTATACTAAATGCTACAGTATTGTCTGCAAAAACACTAAATACTACATTATAGTACAGTCTGCAAAAACACGACATTAATTACTACAGTATATAATATAGTTTTATTTTACTATATTATTTATACTATAGTTAACTATAAATACTACAGTATAATAGATTATACTACAGTAAATACTACAGTATCAGTATTCATTGTAGTGTTTTTGTACTTTAGTCCGCATTAACACTACAGTGAATACTATAGTATTTAGTCTTTTTTTATGTGGGTCTGCCTTGCTTCACATACCAATGCACTGACTCTGCCCCCCATCAGATACATTAACCTACAAATGAGAAGCATCTGCAGGTATGTCATGATGAAGGCAGAACAGCTGAGGTGCCCGCAAGGGCTGGAAAGGGCTGACCCTTAGGCTGGGCATGCCACACTGATATGGGCAGTGGATGTGACGCTTCTCACCAACAATGATGGATCTTTCTCTATGCCATCGGGCAGCTAGTGGCCAATGCCAGGGTGCGGGGGGGTGGTGCGGGGGATGGGGGGGGGGGGGTGTTGATAGCACACGTTTTCAGACTGGCTGTGATAGAGGGTAATACTGCAGCTTGCCATTGCATTGTGTGCGGTAATGTTTTCCTACACAACAACAATGCCGCTTCTCACAAACATTATTAAAAAAGAAGTTTCCCGATAAATCTCACTGCCAGTATTTAATACTCGCTGCCAGTGTGTAATATGGTCTTTATGTGCACTGTGAGGGCTGTTTTGCTGACAGTCCAAGGTGATCAAAAGCACCTTTAAAGAATAGTCGGAGTTAGGGAATACATTTGAGAGATATTGCATGGAAGCATATCGTATCTGACTCTACCGCTGATACGATTCCAAACTTCCAGTGGGGCTGTGTGTGTGGGAGGTTGGTGGCTTGGTGAGTTGATGAGTTGAGTTCCTCCAAGCCTTATAAAGCAGAGCTTACTCAGAGCCTATGGAGACATCTGTTTCATAATGACTTTCACTTCTCCCTGACTGACTACACATGCACACTCTCCCACTTGCAGACATGCATGTAAGAACGCAGGCATATTCATGTGACACACACACACGCACACGCACACACACACACACACACACGTACGTCAACTGGGAGTGGTGCTCGGTTCCCTTTCTCCTGTTCCTTTCCACCGCATTAACTCTCTAATCACCTGGCTGATGATTCCCTCATTATTCCCCTTCAACATACATCACTCACCAGTGTTATTGGTGCTAATAAATGTCAGTTCAACCTGTGGCTGCGGAGGTGAGATACAGGTAATTAAACTAAATCCTAATATCCCGAGAGATGTCGAGCTTTTTAGATGTCAATTCTGCTGTTATGGCTTTGATCAGTAGGGTTTAAGACCAGGGAGGTCTGGTGAAATATCAAAGAGCATGAATGAACTACAAAACATCACCTGAGAGGTTTCTATACAGGAAGCAACACATCTAAAAATGTGGAGATAATATTCGGTTTAATTTGCTGTAAATTCATTGTATACAGTATGAAAAGCACATTATCCCTGCAAACATTCAACATATAAGAGAGAACTGGTGAGTGTGTGTGTGTGTGTGTGTGTGTGTGTGTGTGTGTGTGTGTGTGTGTGTGTGTGTGTGTGTGTGTGTGTGTGTGTGTGTGTGTGTGTGTGTGTGTGTGTGTGTGTGTGTGTGTGTGTACCTGTCATCAGGCCTGTGTAAATATGTCAGACCTACTGTAGGGCAGCTATTCTCAACCGGTGGGTCACGACCCAAATTTAGGTCATGGGAGGTTTTGAATGGGCCATGAATGTCTGAGTAAAAAAAAAAAAAAACGATTTAATTTTATAAAAAATATTCCAGTCTGAACTTAAACGACTAAAAGCAGGTAGAAAAAGTGTGTAGAAATGATTATAAACCTATTTATGTAACATTTTTATAATAAACCTATATTTTTCTTCAGTCACGTTTTCTTTAAAAATATAGTGTTATTAGCAGTGCTATTTAGAAGATGTGGTTGATTTTGTGGTTTCAAACCAGTGTGCTTGACATTCTTCATCAAGAATATTGTAAAAATGGACAATGAAAAAGATGGGACTGTTGTTTCCTTGGTACATTTACTACCAATATAGCATTAAAAATAGTTTTCCAGATAGCATTTTTGCAACAACAAAGAAACGCAATGCGAATATTGGATTGCGACCAGACAACCTCAACCTGGTTCAATTTGGGTCCCACGGCAAAACCAGTTGAGAACTACTGCTGTAGGAGATCCGTCAGGTTGAGAGGAAGTGTGAGAGGAAGCAGCTCATGGGGGGAGCCACAGGGTGTAGGAAGAGGAAGCACGAGGAACCAAGAGGTGTCAGGATCAGGAAAAGAGGACGAGTATGATCTACCCAACAGCACCCCAGCCAGCTGTCAATCAGCTGACAGCAGCCCCTCCCCAGGGCCACACATTAATATTCTCCCTCTCTCTCTCTCTCTCTCTCTCTCTCTCTCTCTCTCTCTCTCTCTCTCTCTCTCTCTCTCTCTCTCTCTCTCTCTCTCACCTTGTGTCTTGCTTAGATTCCAAAAGACATTTAAAATGTCATATTATGTGCGATAAATAAATATGGGATGTATTTACAATGGTGTTTGTTCTTTGTTCTAGGTCATACATTGGGCAGGAGGTTAGGAAGTGCAGCTCAGTTCCCACCTCATTTTGTGGGCAGTGTGCACATAGCCTGTCTTCTCTTAAGAGCCAGGTCTGCATACAGTGACCTTTCTCAATGGCAAAGCTATGCTCACTGAGTCTGTACATAGTCAAAGCTTTGCTCAATTTTGCGTCAGTCATATTGGTCAGGTATTCTGCCACTGTGTACTCTCTGTTTAGGGCCAAATAGCAGTCTAGTTTGCTCAGTTTTTTGTTAATTGTTCCCAATGTGTGAAGTAATTATCTTTTTGTTTTCTCATTGTTTGTTTGGGTCTAATTGTGTTGCGGTCCTGGGGATCTGTGGGGTCTGTTTCTGTTTGTGAACAGAGCCCCAGGACCAGCTTGCTTAGGATAATTCTTCATGCAGAGTCTCAATTTGGTGTTTGTCCCGTTTTGTGAATTCTTGGATGGTGAGCGGACCCCAGACCTCATAGCCATAAGCCATGGGTTCTATAACTGATTCAAGTATTTTTAGCCAGATCCTAATTGGTATGTCAAATGTAATGTTCCTTTGGTGGCATAGAAGGCCCAACTTGCCTTGTCTCTCAGATCGTTCACAGCTTTGTGGAAGTTACCTGTGGCGCTGATGTTTAGGCCGAGGTATGTATGTTTTTTTGTGTGCTTCTAGGACAACAGTGTCTAGATGGAATTTGTATTTGTGTTCCTGGCAACTGGACCTTTTTTTGAACGCCATTATTTTTGTCTTACTGAGATTTACTGTCCGGGCCCTGGTCTGACAGAATCTGTGCAGAAGATCTAGGTGCTGCTGTAAGGCCCTCCTTGGTTGGGGACAGAAGCACTAAATCATCAGCACACAGTAGACCTTTGACTTCAGATTCTAGTAGGGTGAGGCCGGGTGAGGCCGAGTGCTACAGACTGTTCTAGTGCCCTCTCCAATTCGTTGATATATATATTGAAGAGGGTGGGGCTTAAAGCTTTTTGTTTGTGTACATGGATTTTATTATGACGTATGTTTTTCCCCCAACACCACTTTCCATCAATTTGTATAGCAGACCCTCATGCCAAATTTAGTCAAAAGCTTATTTGAAGTCAAAAAAGCATGAAACAGCAAGGGTTCAAACTGTAGAACCCAGTTCCTAAAATTGAATATAACATGGATTTATCAAACAAAAGTATGCTTAATTTTATCTCTGGGACCCACAGATTACTGAATGTAAGTACATTATTTACCAGAGGTGAATGTATCAAACCAGTTGCCATGATAAAAGTGTTTTGTTGTTGTGCACTCTCCTCAAACAATAGCTTGGTATTTTTTCACTGTAATTGCTAGTGTACATTGTACAGTGCAGTTAGATTAACATTAATGTAAGCTTTCTGCACATATAAGACAGGTCTATGTCCTGGCAAGTTGGCTGTTACTTACAACGTCATTATAGTCACATTAGTGCACATTAGCAACAACCGTCCCGGTATAGGGACACCGATCCCGTATATTAATGATAATGCTGAAAATTTTCCCAAGGTTTCTGTTGATGCATATCCCACGGTAGTTATTGGGGTCAAATTTCTCTCACTGCCTATGTTGCTGTACTGTAATTGACTCTCTCTCACACACACATACACGCTTGTGCACACACGCCCACACACAGAATCTCCTCTCCTGTTCATTCAGGTCTAGCCTACCCCTCCTCTCCATCATTCTTGTGTGCAGTCAATCTTCCTCAGTCATAATTCTACTCCCAGCCTGCCACACACTGATCCAAATATTGATATGTGTGTCCCGGTTGATTGACATGCTGCATTAACGACTTTCAAACCGATGGCAACACGGACATCGCTACACACACACAAACACACACACGCACGCACGCACACGCACGCGCACCCCCACACACACACACTGGCCTCTGTCACTAATGAGAGGAGAGGAAGAGAGGTAGAGAGAGGAAGAGATAAAGGGCTAAAGGTCTTTGATTTTGTTTCCTTTCATCACATGGCCTCTGGTGATTGTCCAGCATGTCGATAGCAGCATGAAGGCAGTCTGTGTGCTTGACTGATCTTCAACTGCATCACCCTGTGTAGGTGCAACTTACACAACCATAGCAACTAGCAAACAGCAGTCTGACTGAATACAACCAGTCCTCACTATGGGCTCTTTCTTTCTTGGCCTCGACAGACTCTTGGCCTCTCAGACACATTGGAGACAGTGCTGGGTGGTAAACTGGGATGCTACATCAACTCTGCATGAACTAACTCTCCCTCCAGCCTTTACTTTTCATTAATTAGACCAATGCAAATGTGCCTGTCCTCCCCAGTGTTGGCTCTGTGCTGGAGGTAGGAAACCTGACAGCTGACAGACTGGCCTCCAAGGGAGATGAGAGGGCCAGGGTGTGTTGGTTCTGCTCATCTGTTCAGGTTGGTCCAGGAGCAGGCCGGGCGCTTTAGGAGCCCGCTGACTGCAGCACAGTCTCTGCACGACTCTGCTGGTAGCGACTCAGCACCGAGCCATCTGTCTCCTCGAGCTCTGGGTGAGACTAAGGTGAGACGTCAGTGAGATGTCAGTGAAATGTCAATTAGGTGTGGCTGACAAAAGGACCTGCTGTAAGCTGTTAGTATGAGTTGGTGAGAATGCTGCTCTGTAGTCCTATGTTACTGTACAGTGCTTCTAGTGGACAAACAGAGCAAATACGTTAGCATGAGCCGGTGGGAAAACCACTCTGTAGGTCTACATTCCTGTAAGTGATTCTACTAGACCAGTGTTTCAAAGTTTATTCGCCATGTACACAGGATACAACAGGTGTGTCACGGATCCCTCCGGAACTTTCATTGCGCACACCTGGCCCGTATTCCCACGGATTGTATTTTTATATATGTGCCCCTTCTTCACCATGGTCTGGTCCATTATTGTTACAATGTCCGTTGGTGCGTGTGAGTACCTGTGCTGGGTGTTTTGGGCTTTCGTGCCTTTGTGGATTGCGCAGATGGTTACTGGTCTCGTCCCGTGCGCTAATCATTGTGCACGTGTGTTATTTATTCGAGGTACTCCTCGCTCTTTTTTGTTTTGGGTTTCTACCCCGTGTTTTGTTACGTGTTTGTTTGGTCTTCGTCCCCGTGCCTTTACACGGCACGCCGTCATTTGGGATTAATAAAAAAAACTATTACGGATTCCTGCGTCTTTCTCCCGACCCTTCATACCAATGTGACAAGGTGTAAAACCGTACAGTGTAATTCTTACCTTAAGAGCTCTTTGCCAACAATGCAGTGATAATGATAGTATAGATAATAATAGAAAATATAATAAAATATAAAAATAAACTAGAACTACGATGTGAGTTAAAGAAACACGAGAAGTATATCCAGGTCAGTGCCAGTGCATTATTCAATGTGCAGGGGTACTGGAGTGGTTGAGGTGGGTTTATACATAAAATGTGACGTAATAGAATATACATGTAAACAGGGCTAAAAAGTGACTGGTAGCAGGAATATATAAATACTTATGGTAATATACTAATGATAACATACTGTATACATGTAAACAGGAGTAATAGTGACCAGTAGTAGTATAAATAAATAGTGGTAGTGGCAATCAATAATAATGGACAGCAACGTAATGGAGTAATACATCTGATCAATAATCATTTTAGCAGCCGCGTAGGTTGTGTCTGAGTGGGTGGAGACCTGTGGCTGAAGTCTTAGGCAATTTTTCGGGCTTTTCATGAGCTACAGGAAACAGAGGGGGGTGCACACACCCATCCACATCGATGGGGCCGCAGTGGAGAGGGCCAAGAGCTTCAAGTTCCTCTGTCCACATCACTGAGGACTTAACATGGTCCTCTCACACCAGAACTGTTGTGAAGAAGGCACGGCAATGCCCCTTCTCCCTCAGGAGGCTAAAACTATTTGACATGGCCCCTCAGATCCTCAGTAACTTTTACAGCTGCACCATTGAGAGCATCCTGACTGGTTGTAACACCGTCTGGTATGGCAACTGCAAGGCACCCGACCACAAGACGCTACAGATCATGACGAATACGGCCCAGTACATGACTGGGGCCAAGCTCCGTGCCGTCCAGTACCTCTATACCAGGCGGTGTTATAGGAAGGCCCAAACAATTGTCAGACTCCAGCCACCCAAGCCATAGATTGTTCTCTCTGCTACCACATGGCAAGCTGTACCAGTGCACATAGTCGGGAAACAACAGGACCCTGAACAGCTTCTACCTCCAAGCCATAAGACTGCTAAACAAGACAGCTAAATAGCTCATCAAATGGCTATCCGGTCTACCTGCATTGACACTTTTTTTGCACTAAGACCAAGAAGGCAGAATCACTTTCCTTAAATGCATCCATAATGGAAAGAAAATTGCCTTTATTAATGTGTCTCTGAATATCATATTTTTCTGTGAAAGATAACGACCTGGCTTTACGTATTTTACTGGTTTATGACTCAATGACACCACCCCCTGTTAGAGGGGAATAAAGCAGGCCAAGAGTTAACACACAGAAACGTTATTCACACAGAGGAGAAAATGAATATTGGGATGGAAATGGGGATGTACATGGGGATGCTTCTCAAAGGTACAGAGAAAGGAATAATGAATATTCACATACAGGCTACAAATCAAATACAATTTTATGGTCGCATTCACATGTTTAGCAGATGTTATTGTGGGTGTAGCAAAATGTTTATGTTCTTAGCTCCAACAGTGCAGTAATATCTAACAATACACAACAATACATACAAATCTAAAAGTAAAAGAAAAATAGAAATATTAGGACGAGCAATGTCGGAGTATAAATATGTGGTGTGATGTATAGACAATATGGACAGTATGTGGATAGAATACAGTACATAGTATATCTGAAGAATACATGGATAGAATAGCATATGTACAGAATATTGACTAGAATACAGTATACAGTATACATATGCTGTCACGCCCTGACCATAGAGAGCCTTTTTATTCACTATTTTGGTTAGGTCGGGGTGTGACTAGGGTGGGTAATCTAGGTTGTTTATTTCTATGTTGGCCGGGTATGGTTCCCAATCAGTGGCAGCTGTTTATCGTTGTTGTAACGACTGTCATCCTCTTCTTCCTCTGAAGAGGTGTAGCAAGGATCGGACCAATACGCAGCGTTGTAGGTGTCCATGTTTTAATAGGGAAAACTGAACATGAACACAAATACAAAAACAATAAACGTGAACAAACCGAAAACAGTCCCGTGTGGCACAAACACTGACACAGGAAACAAACACCCACCAAACCCAACACAAAACAGGCTACCTAAATATGATTCCCAATCAGAGACAATGACTAACACCTGCCTCTGATTGAGAACCATATCAGGCCAAACACAGAAATAGAAAACATAGATAAACAAACATAGACTGCCCACCCCAACTCACGCCCTGACCATACAAAAATAAAGACAAAACAAAGGAAAATAAAGGTCAGAACCTGAACCTATAGGGGAGGGTCTGGGTGGGCGTCTGTCCGCGGTGGCGGCTCTGGCGCTGGACGTGGCCCCCACTCCACCATAGTCAATACCCGCTTCCGTGGCCTCCTAGGAACGGCAACCCTCCTCAATGACCCCACTGGACTGAGGGGCGCCTCAGGACTGAAGGGCAGCTCCAGACTGACAGGCAGCTCCGGACTGAAGGGCAGCTTATGACTGACTGGCGGCTCTGGCAGCTCCTGGCTGGCTGGCGGCTCTGGCAGCTCCTGGCTGGCTGGCGGCTCTGGCGGCTCCTGGCTGGCTGGCGACTCTGGAGGCTCCTGGCTGGCTGGCGGCTCTGGCGGCTCCTGGCTGGCTGGCGGCTCTGGCGGCTCCTGGCTGGCTGGCGGCTCTTGCGGCTCAGGACAGACTGGCGGCTCTTGCGGCTCAGGACAGACTGGCGACTCTTGCGGCTCAGGACAGACGGGAGACTCTGGCGGCTCAGGACAGACGGGTGGCTCTGGCGGCTCAGGACAGACGGGAGACTCTGGCGGCTCAGGACAGACGGGTGGCTCAGGCGGCGCTGGGCAGACGGGCAGCTCAGGCGGCGCTGGGCAGACGGGAGACTCTGGCCTGCTGAGGCGCACAGTAGTCCTGGTGCGTGGTGTCGGAACTGGGGGTACCGGGCTGGGGACACGCACCTCAAGGCTAGTGCGGGGAGCATGAACAGGGCGTACAGGGTTCTGGAGACGCACAGTAGGCTTGGTGCGTGGTGCCGGAACTGGTGGTACCGGACTGGGTACACGCACCACTGGGCGAGTGCGGGGAGCAAGAACAGGGCGTACTGGACTCTGGATACGCACAGTAGGCCTGGTGCGTGGTGCTGGCACTGGTGGTACTGGATAGACCGGACCGTGAAGGCGTACTGGAGCTCTTCAGCACCGAGCCTGCCCAACCCTACCTGGCTGAATGCTCCCCGTAGCCAGGCCAGTGCGGCGAGGTGGAATAGCCCGCACTGGGCTGTGCTGGCGAACCGGGGACACCATGCGTAGGGCTGGTGCCATGTACACCGGCCCGAGGAGACGCACTGGAGACCAGATGCGTTGAGCCGGCTTCATGGCACCTGGCTCGATGCCCACTCTAGCCCGGCCGATACGAGGAGCTGGAATGTACCGCACCGGGCTTAGCACGCGTACTGGGGACACCGTGCGCTCCACCGCATAACACGGTGCCTTACCAGTACGACGCCCTCTCTCTCCACGGTAAGCCCGTGGAGTCGGCTCAGGCCTCCTACCTGCCTTCGCCACACTCCCCTTGAGCCTCCCCCCAAGAAATTTTCGGTGCTGACTCTCGGGCTTCCAACTGCGCCGCCGTGCTGCCTCCTCATACCAGCGCCTCTCTGCCTTCGCTGCCTGCAACTCTGCCCTGGGACGGCGATATTCCCCTGGCTGAGTCCAGGGTCCTTTGCCGTCCAGAATCTCCTCCCAAGTCCATGAATCCTGTGTCTTTTGCCGCTGCTGCTGCTGTCCTTTACCACACTGCTTGGTCCTTGGTTGGTGGGTGTTTCTGTAACGGCAGATTTCCTCCTCTTCGTCTGAAGAGGAGGTGTAGCAGGGATCGGACCAAAACGCAGCGTGGTAAGTGCCCATGTTTTAATAGAAACAACTGAACATGACACAAATACAAAAATAACAAAGAGAATCTAACCGAAAACAGTCCCGTGTGGCACAAACAATGACACAGGAGACAAACACCCACAAAACCCAACACAAAACAGGCTACCTAAATATGGTTCCCAATCAGAGACAATGACTAACACCTGCCTCTGATTGAGAACCATATCAGGCCAAACACAGAAATAGAAAACATAGATAAACAAACATAGACTGCCCACCCCAACTCACGCCCTGACCATACAAAAATAAAGACGAAACAAAGGAAAATAAAGGTCAGAACGTGACAGTTGTCTCTGATTGGGGATCATATTTAGGCAGCCATTTCCCCACTGTGTTTTGTGGGATCTTGTTTATGTGTAGTTGCCTGTGAGCACTTCATTGACATCACGTTTCGTTTGTTCTTTATTGTTTTGTGCGTTTCACTTCAATAAATATGTGGAACCCATATCATGCTGCGCTTTGGTCCGAATGTTCTTACGACGATCGTGACATATGCAATAGGTAAAACAGTATGTAAACATTATTCAAGTGACCAGTGTTCCATGTCTATGTAGACAGGGCAGCAGCCTCTAAGGTGTAGGGATAAGACACATTTCTTCAGCCTCCTGAGGTTGAAGAGGCGCTGTTGTGCCTTCTTCACCACACTCCGTGTGGGTGGAGCATTTCAGATCGTCAGTGATGTGCACGCCAAAAGAACTTGAAACTTTTCACCTTCTCCACTGCGGCCTCGTCGACGGCGATGTGGATGGAGGTGTGCTCTCTCTGCTGTCTCTTGAAGTCCACGATCGACTCCTTCGTTTTGTTGACGTTGAGGGAGAGGTTGTTTTCTTGGCACCACTCCGCCAGGGCCCTCACCTCCTCCTCGTAGGCTGTATGTTCGTTGTTGGTAAAATCTCTTCGTTGTTGGTAGAGCAGAGTAGTGAATGGACATCACAATCAAATGTAGACCGCATTATCTACCAAGGGAATTCACTTCGGTCATAATCACAGCCGTATATATTCCCCCCCAAGCAGACACATCGATGGCCCTGAACGAACTCTATCTGACTCTCTGTAAACTGGAAACCACACACCCTGAGGCTGCATTCATCGTAGCTGGGGATTTTAACAAGGCTAATCTAAAAACAAAACTCCCTAAATTCTATCAGCACATCGATTGTCCGACCAGGGCTGGCAGAACTCTGGACCATTGTTATACTAACTTCCGCGACGCATATAAGGCCCTCCCCCGCCCTCCTTTCGGAAAAGCTGACCACGACTCCATTTTGTTGATTCCAGCCTACAAACAGAAATTAAAACTACAAGCTCCCGCGCTCAGGTCTGTTCAACGCTGGTCCGACCAATCTGAATCCACGCTTCAAGACTGCTTTGATCACGCGGATTGGAATATGTTCCGCACGGCGTCCAACAACAACAATGATGAATATGCAGATTCGGTGAGCGAGTTCATTAGGAAGTGCATTGGCGATGTCGTACCCAGAGCAACGATTAAAACATTCCCAAACCAGAAACCGTGGATTAACGGCAGCATTCGCGTGAAACTGAAAGCGCGAACCACTGCTTTTAACCAGGGCAAGGTGACCGGAAACATGACCGAATACACACAGTGTAGCTATTCTCTCCGCAAGGCTATCAAACAGGCTAAGTCCCAGTACAGAGACAAAATTGAATCGCAATTCAACAGCTCAGACACAAGGGGTATGTGGCAGGGTCTACAGTCTATCACGGATTACAAAAAGAAAAGCAGCCCCGTCGCGGATCAGGATGTCTTGCTCCCAGACAGGCTAAATACCTTTTTTGCCCGCTTTGAGGATAATACAGTGCCACTGACACGGCCCACTACCAAAACCTGCGGGCTCTCCTTCACTGCAGCCGAGGTGAGTAAAACATTTAAACGTGTTAACCCTCGCAAGGCTGCAGGCCCAGACGGCATTCCCAGCCGCGTCCTCAGAGCATGCGCAGACCAGCTGGCTGGTGTGTTTACGGACATATTCAATCAATCCTTAGCCCAGTCTGCTGTTCCCACATGCTTCAAGAGGGCCACCATTGTTCCTGTTCCCAAGAAAGCTAAGGTAACTGAGCTAAACGACTACCGCCCCGTAGCACTCACTTCCGTCATCATGAAGTGCTTTGAGAGACTAGTCAAGGACCATATCACCTCCACCCTACCGGACACCCTAGACCCACTCCAATTTGCTTACCGACCCAATAGGTCCACAGACGACGCAATCGCAACCACACTGCACACTGCCCTAACCCATCTGGACAAGAGGAATACCTATGTGAGAATGCTGTTCATCGACTACAGCTCAGCATTTAACACCATAGTACCCTCCAAACTCGTCATCAAGCTCGAGACCCTGGGCCTCGACCCCGCCCTGTGCAACTGGGTCCTGGACTTCCTGACGGGCCGCCCCCAGGTGGTGAGGGTAGGTAACAACATCTCCACCCCGCTGATCCTCAACACTGGGGCCCCACAAGGGTGCGTTCTGAGCCCTCTCCTGTACTCCCTGTTCACCCACGACTGCGTGGCCATGCACGCCTCCAACTCAATCATCAAGTTTGCGGACGACACTACAGTGGTAGGCTTGATTACCAACAACGACGAGACGGCCTACAGGGAGGAGGTGAGGGCCCTCGGAGTGTGGTGTCAGGAAAATAACCTCACACTCAACGTCAACAAAACAAAGGAGATGATTGTGGACTTCAGGAAACAGCAGAGGGAGCTCCCCCCTATCCACATCGACGGGTCAGTAGTGGAGAAGGTGGAAAGTTTTAAGTTCCTCGGTGTACACATCACGGACAAACTGAATTGGTCCACCCACACAGACAGCGTTGTGAAGAAGGCGCAGCAGCGCCTCTTCAACCTCAGGAGGCTGAAGAAATTCGGCTTGTCACCAAAAGCACTCACAAACTTCTACAGATGCACAATCGAGAGCATCCTGTCGGGCTGTATCACCGCCTGGTACGGCAACTGCTCCGCACACAACCGTAAGGCTCTCCAGAGGGTAGTGAGGTCGGCAGAACGCATCACCCGGGGCAAACTACCTGCCCTCCAGGACACCTACACCACCCGATGTCACAGGAAGGCCATAAAGATCATCAAGGACAACAACCACCCAAGCCACTACCTGTTCACCCCGCTATCATCCAGAAGGCGAGGTCAGTACAGGTGCATCCAAGCAGGGACCGAGAGACTGAAAAACAGCTTCTATCTCAAGGCCATCAGACTGTTAAACAGCCACCACTAACATTTAGCGGCCGCTGCCAACAAACTGACTCAGCTCCAGCCACCTTAAAAATGGGAATTGATGGAAATTATGTAAAAATGTACCACCAGCCACTTTAAACAATGCCACCTAATATAATGTTTACATACCCTACATTACACATCTCTTATGTATATGTATATACTGTACTCTATATCATCTACTGCATCTTGCCATCTTATGTAATACATGGACCACTAGCCACTTTAAACTATGCCACTTTATGTTTACATACCCTACAGTACTCATCTCATAGGTATATACCGTACTCTATACCATCTACTGCACCTTGCCTATGCCGTCTGTACCATCACTCATTCATATATCTTTATGTACATATTCTTTATCCCTTTACACTTGCGTGTATAAGGTAGTAGTTGCGGAATTGTTAGGTTAGATTACTTGTTGTTATTACTGCATTGTCGGAACTAGAAGCACAAGCATTTCGCTACACTCGCATTAACATCTGCTAACCATGTGTATGTGACTAATAAATTTGATTTGATTTGATTTGATTTGACATGAATGAGCTATACCCATGTCATGTAATGGCATAGAACTATAATAGCAACATTTGAAGGACTTTATATGATAATACACTGCAGCAATAAACACTAGGCTATTACAGAGCAATACTCGATAACAAGGACCTTATCTAAGCACTGTATCTAAGCATATATTACATAGTAGAGTAGGCTAATGACTAGCATTGTTTGCTAACAAGGAATAAACAACGGCAGTGTAAGAAAGGACTGTATTTACATGACGGTAAGTTACATAAAGCAGAGCTACAAGTAAAGGAGACAGCAAACATACACAACATAGTAATTGTTATATTATGACTACTTATAGATGCATACAAAGCCAAGTTAACTTCTCTGCGCTACGGATCCCTTTTACGGGATCATTTCCCTAAACAACCGTTGAATTGCAGGGCGCCAAATGCATAAATATTACTAGAAATATTTATAATCATGCAATCACAAGTGAAATATACCAAAACACAGCTTAGCTTGTTGTTAATCCACCTATCGTGTCAGATTTTGAAAATATATTTTACAGCGAAAGAAATCCAAGCTTTTGTGAGTGTAGCTTTCAATGCTACAACAGCTAGCCCCAAATTAGCATGTTCACGAAAGTCAGAAAAGCAAAACAATTCATTGCTTACCTTAGATAATCTTCGGATGTTTGCACTCACGAGACTCCCAGTTACACAATAAATGTTATTTTTGTTCGATAAATATTACTTTTATCACAAAAAAACGCCATTTGGGTTGCGCGTTTATGTTGAGAAAACTACAGCCTCGTTCCGGTCCTGAAAGGAAGATGAAAATGTCCAAACGTATCAGATAAAAAAATATTACAAAAAATATTTATAATCATGCAATCACAAGTGAAATATACCAAAACACAGTTTAGCTTGTTGTTAATCCACCTATCGTGTCAGATTTTGAAAATATATTTTACAGCGAAAGAAATCCAAGCTTTTGTGAGTGTAGATTTCAATGCTACAACAGCTAGCCTTATATTAGCTTGGTTAGCTTGGTCACGAAAGTCAGAAAAGCGATGAAATTAATCGCTTACCTTTGATAATCTTCTAATGTTTCCACTCACGAGACTCCCAGTTAGACAACAAATGTTATTTTTGTTCGATAAATATTACTTTTATCACAAAAAAACGCGATTTGGGTTGCGCATTATGTTGAGAAAACCAAAGCCGTGTTCCGTTCGACAAATTCCAAAAAGTATCCGTAATGGTCGTAGAAACATGTCAAATGATTTTTATAATCAATCCTCAGGTTGTTTTTAACAAACATAATCGATAATATTTCACCCGGACCATAACCTATTCAATAAGAGACAAACGGAAAATGGGGTGCCCCTCTCTCGCACGCAGGAAATATTCAGAGGACACCTGACTACTTTTGAAAAAACTTGCTCAATTTTCAAAATAAAAGCCTGAAACTATGTCTAATGCCTGGTCACAGCCTGAGGAAGCCATTGGAAAAGGAATCTGGTTGATACCCCTTTAAATGGAGGTTAGACGGGCCAGGGAACACAGATTTTTTTATTTTAAATATCACTTCCGGGTTACATTTTCTCAGGCTTTCGCTTGCAGAATAAGTATTGTTATACTCACAGACAATATTTTGACAGTTTTGGAAACTTTGGAGTGTTTTCTAGCCTAATCTGTAAATTATATGCATATTCTACGATCTGGACCTGAGAAATAGTCTGTTTACCTTGGGAACGTTATTTAAAAAAAAAAAGAAATCTGACCCATAGCGTCAAGAGGTTAATGAACTCAAAAGGGTATTGGATATCATGAATAAATGGAAATAACCTGGATGGGATGGTATTTTTCCTGAGGTCTATTTAAAGTTTTGGAAGCAATTAGGTCCACTATTGCTCGAAATGATTAACACAGCCGTTCACAAAGGTTCCTTTGAGAGAGATGTGAATACATGACTAATATAGCTTTTATTTACATTTACATTTACATTTAAGTCATTTAGCAGACGCTCTTATCCAGAGCGACTTACAAATTGGATATTGGATATTATTTAGAAATGATAAGGATGCCACCCAGTGTTCTCACTATCACCCCCTATCTTTGATGAACACAAATATTAAACTGTTTTCCAAAAAGTTGTTGTCCCATCTCGAGACCAACATTGGTCCACACGGACCAAAACAGGTTTGTTAAAAAAAAATTATCCTCAGATAACCTCCGTAGACTATTACATATCTTCAATTCTTCATCAGAAACAACATCTCCTTGGGCTGTATTATCTCTCGATGCAAAAAAAGCTTTTGATAGACTAGAATGGTCATATCAGGAAGCGGCGCAGGTCCTAATCCAGGCACTTGTCATCTCCCGTCTGGATTACTGCAACTCGCTGTTGGCTGGGCTCCCTGCCTGTGCCATTAAACCCCTACAACTCATCCAGAACGCCGCAGCCCGTCTGGTGTTCAACTTTCCCAAGTTCTCTCACGTCACCCCGCTCCTCCGCTCTCTCCACTGGCTTCCAGTTGAAGCTCGCATCCGCTACAAGACCATGGTGCTTGCCTACGGAGCTGTGAGGGGAACGGCACCTCCGTACCTTCAGGCTCTGATCAGGCCCTACACCCAAACAAGGGCACTGCGTTCATCCACCTCTGGCCTGCTCGCCTCCCTACCTCTGAGGAAGTACAGTTCCCGCTCAGCCCAGTCAAAACTGTTCGCTGCTCTGGCACCCCAATGGTGGAACAAACTCCCTCACGACGCCAGGTCAGCGGAGTCAATCACCACCTTCCGGAGACACCTGAAACCCCACCTCTTTAAGGAATACCTAGGATAGGATAAAGTAATCCTTCTAACCCCCCCCCCCCTTAAAAGAGTTAGATGCACTATTGTAAAGTGGTTGTTCCACTGGATATCATAAGGTGAATGCACCAATTTGTAAGTCGCTCTGGATAAGAGCGTCTGCTAAATGACTTAAATGTAAATGTAAATATCTCTGGTCTGTCTTGGAACATATGGGAATTGACTCCAATTTCATTAACTTTTTACTGCTGTGGGCTAAATCAGGATCACACAGAGTGTTTCTTGGTAGTCTTAAACAAATCTACTTTGAAACAAAGTATACACCTCACACACATGGTTATGGGCTTATAAAAATAAGATACATGTACCATGTCAGATATAGAGTTGAAATGTATACTATATTGAGTTTGCATCCCAATATTACACTTTATATACAGTACATCACAGAAGACTGAAATCTAACACAACCGTTTGACATAGAAACATAGAATTCTGTGTGAGATCAATTAAAAATTACTTTGAGAAGCTCCGCAGCTCATTAGTGGTGGTGAGTTAAGACAATCAGAAGTACTATCAGACATTCCCAAATGAGCACTTTTATAGATTGGGCGCAGGCCATGTACCTCTATGCGTGCTCAGGTACGCTCGCTCACTCAACAATGGCAGAACAAAGAACCAGACACATGTTCACATGGAGTGCTCCAAGACAAAAAGGAAATAAACCAAAACGTGTTTCTCACAAGTGTAGCATGGGTTGTGAGCTCTGCAAACAACTTGTCCACTCCGAGATTGAGAATGGTAAATGACTGTAATAATATATTGAATGCAGTGTCGGGACTAATGCAACATTTTTATAAAATTGCTTGGCGTGCCAAGGCAAATACCCTTGCATGCCAGCCGTGGCACCTATGCCATAAGTTGCAGATGCCTGTACTAGACAAATGGAGCTGAGATATTTTCCCCCATAATCAGTGGAAAGTTGCCCCATACTGTATGGTAGTTCTAGGTGAATTATGGCTAAGGCTCCCTCTGCTACAGTAGCCAGCTAGCTAGCTTCTCCAGGCAGACCCACAGTGCAGACAGAGTATCCCACCACAGCAGGAGCCTGCACTCTCACCCCTCTCAATTAAGGCCTCAACCCTCTCATTATCTCCCTCTGTGAACAGAGCCCAGCTGTGTGTGTGTGTGTGTGTGTGTGTGTGTGTGTGTGTGTGTGTGTGTGTGTGTGTGTGTGTGTGTGTGTGTGTGTGTGTGTGTGTGTGTGTGTGTGTGTGTGTGTGTGTGTGTGTGTGTGTGTGTGTGTGTGTGTGTGTGTGTGTGTGTGTGTGTGTGTGTGTGTATGTGTTGGTATGTTGTGTGTGTGCATGCATGCGTGTGAACTTCCTGTGTGTGTGTGTGCGCACACTTGTCGGTGTGTTTGAGGTCATCCTTTCGCTACGTGTTGTAAATGGGTCAGTGGAGTCTCCTGCCAGGCTGCGCTCAGGTCTTGCCTGCTGACCCGAAGCAGCATGTCTGGACAGATCACCCATGGCCTGGCCACGCTGTGGGTGACTGCACTGATCTAGCTCACTACTCAACCAAACCAGGAGAGAAGAAACCTGCCAACTTGGCCACGACTGCTAACATGATCTACTGAAGAGAATCACTGTTTTAATGGTCGGATTTTCTACAGTAAAACTGTCCCAATTTTACCCCATCTGATCTCGTCCTCATCAGTGGCACCTTGTGAATACCCAGGGGGGTATTCAGCCATTCACAAGGTGCCACTGATGAGGATGAGATCAGATATGGTAAAATGGGGACAGCTTTACTGTCCCCATTTTACTGAGTTACTCTTCATATAAGGAAATCAGTCAATTGAAATTAATTATTTAGACCCTAATCTATGGATTTCACATGACTAGGCAGGGGTGCAGCCATGGGCCTGGGAGGGCATAGGCTCACCCACTAGGGAACCAGGCCCAGCCAATCAGAATTTGTTTTTCCTCACAAAAGGGCTTTATTACAGACAGAAATACTCCTCAATTTCATCAGCTGTCCGGGTGGCTGGTCTCAGACAATCCTGCAGGTGAAGAAGCCGGATGTGGAGGTCCTGGGCTGTTGTAGTTACACATGGTTTGCGGTTGTGAGGCCGGTTGGATGTACTGCCAAATTCTCTAAAACTACGTTGGAGCCGGCTTATGGTAGAGAAAAGAACATGAAATTCTCTGGCAACAGCTTTGGTGGACATTCCTGCAGTCAGCATTCCAATCTGTTGCATTGTGTTGTGTGATGAAACTGCACATTTTAGAGTGGCCTTTTATTGTCCCCAGTACAAGGTGCACCTGTGTAGTGATCGTGCTGTTTTATCAGCTTCTTGATATGCCACACCTGTCAGGTGGATGGATTATCTTGGCAAAGGAGAAATGCTCACTAACAGGGATGTAGACAAATTTGTGCACAAAATTTGAGAGAACTCATGAAACATGGGACCAGCACTTTATATGTTGCATTTATATTTTTGTTCAGTATATATAATATATATTTTGTAGATTTTTTATACATAATTTTTTCTTAGATATTTTGTCTTATTTTTTGGACCAAACACAAGTGTGCCACTGCCCCTAATGGATGAGCCGCCACTGCTCTTTATATTTTTATTACAAAACGCATTGCATTCTGTATTTCAAGTCATTAATTGCCTACATATTTTTTTATCAGCTACGTATGTTTATTCTATCTGCATAATATGCTTAATATACTGTACATCCCTACATTTACCATTAGTCTGTACTTTACTGTACTGTATATCAATGCAGAGCAGAAGGAAGCTTCTCTTCTCTTGAACACGGTGTCCTCTGAGACTGCTCAGTGAGTAAGGAAGCTTCTCTTCCCCGGAACATGGTGTCCTCTGGGACTGCTCATGCATAAAACCCTCACTCTCTCCCTCCTGGCAATATCCTTCTGTTGAAAAAAACAAAATTGAAAACTCCTGACAGTTGTTCTTTCCTTTCGTTGAACCACCATGTTGCTTCAGAGAGGAAAGTCCACAGCAGCATCGCAGGCCCCTAGGGAGCCTGTTGTGAACAAGTGGAAAATGACAGGTTCCTCTCCGGCGCACACCGACCCAAATATCGCTGTGCGGTCATACGGAAGAGGCCTGTGTGTCGGGGTCTACCGCGGCGGGGAGAGAGATGGATGGGGGAAGAGGTAGAGGGGAAGGAGAAAGGGAGAGGGGGATTGTGTGCTCCGATCCCTGTCTAACTGCCACCACGGGTCAATGCATCTGACGTGTGATTGCACACCTGACACATCTCTCTCGCTCTCTCTCTCTCTCTCTCTCTCTCTCTGTCTGTTTTTCTCTCTCGCTCTCTCTCTCGCTCTCTCTTTCCTCACACTATATCTCAATTTGTTTTTATTTTCTTTCCTTTCCCTATATTTCTCTGACCTCATACTATAATTATTTTGTGTTTGCTTTTCCATCGTTATTTCGCATTTACATATTTATATTTCCCTCTCCTTTCATTGTGCCTCTCTCTCTTTCTCTCCTCTCTCTCTCTATTTCTGTCTCTTTCTCTCCCTCCCCCTGTCCCCTCCTCTTTAGGATGTGTTGGAGGAGCTGGCGGAGAATTCTGAGTTCAATGAAAGTAAGGGTCCATGTCTGGCATTCCGGCGAGCAGCCTCAGTCCTGAAGAGTCTGCCATCAGCAGTGCACTGTCTGGGGGCCATCCAGGGCCTCCCCTGCCTGGGTGAGCACACCAAGGCTGTCATGGAGGTAACATCAGCTCCACTGCATAAATTCAGTCACACACAGTCACACACACACACACACACACACACACACACACACACACACACACACACACACACACACACACACACACACACACACACACACACACACACACACACACACACACACACACACACACACACACACACACACAATACACACACAATACACACACACGCGATACACACACACACACACGATACACACACCCACCAGTGTAAAATAAACAGAGTGAAGCCCAAACGTTTCACATGTGCGTGGACATTGGAGTGACACTCAGTAAGCAACCGCTGAGTTGAGTATTGTTGAGTGAACATCAGAGGGGAAAAATCTAAAGACCCACTGAGATGAAATAGTAGCTTAGTGAGCACTGAGGCCGTGGTAGTGATGAACAATTGATGTGTGTGTGTGTGTGTGTGTGTGTGTGTGTGTGTGTGTGTGTGTGTGTGTGTGTGTGTGTGTGTGTGTGTGTGTGTGTGTGTGTGTGTGTGTGTGTGTGTGTGTGTGTGTGTGTGTGTGTGTGTGTGTGTGTGTGTGTGCAACCCCATGAGAAAGTAAGTCAGAGCAGTATCCCTGAGCTTGAGGAGGTTTGGCCTTGGCTTGAGGGTTGAAAACCAGTGGGGAGATGCATCATTGAGCAGCATTGGAGGCTGCTGAGGGGAGAACGGCTCATAATAATGGCCGGAACGGAGCAAATGGAATGGTATCAAACACCTGGAAACAAATGTGTTTGATGTATTTGATACCGTTCCACTGATTCCGCTCCAGATATTACCATGAGCCTGTTCTACCCAATTAAGGTGCCACCAACCTCCTGTGTTGAGCAGTGGACTCAAGGCAGAAATGTCTACTCTGCTTTAGCTGCTGTTCCTTGTTAAAATAGTAAAGTAAACCAAAATACTGCTTTGTAGTCTTTTTTCATGCACACACACACATACACACACACACACACACACACACAGTTGAAACAGAGTTGAAGCAGATGACAGCAAATTACAACAGAACCTCACTTTTTTTTTTTTTAATAAACGCTTCTCCGATAGTTGTGTCCTCTGAGATGTCCAATGATGCTACTATTACATAACTGTGATGTTGTTTGGACTTTTTTATCCTACACCCTAAGCAGCGCCTTGGTGCCTACTGCTTTTACATCTTTGATAAATGTGATATGGAGACACTTAAAATGTGACCAGCAAATGAGTTGTGCTCCCTGGAGAGGAGAACGCTATTAGGCCCGGCAACAAAGCCTGTTCAAAACAAACAGTCGGAGCTGTGTAAAATTACACCCTGAGCTTTTCATTACAGCTATAAAACCGGAATTAATCCGATGCTTTACTATACCAAAGCTATTATTTCTATAATAGGAATGGAAATGAGTATCAGAGGGGTACTTTAAGTACTCCTAGAAACAAATTCCATGAGCAGCAAGACTTAAGAAGAGCTCCTCCTTAAATTGCATTTTTTATATGTGTTATTATTTTATTATATGTGACCAGTTGAGGGTAGACTTCATCCTAAAAGTGAACAAGGAATCAAAGGAGGCCTTCCGTTCTACACGGATGATCCCAATGTTTGGCACACAGCTCTCCACAAGGCCAATAATGCACTTAAAATGTCAGAAAACAGGACAATAAAGCAGTTATACATTGATTCCACCCTCAAATGTAACATTAATATTGTAATTACGGCACTGTGATGGTTCAAGTTTCGGAGTCTAGTCTGGATACATTTGTCCATTTACCAAACTCAAAACCTCTCCACCAAAACTGCCTACAACACCTCCTTTGTGTCCCAGGATGTTGTCCCCAGAGTCCCTCTCCTTCCCTGCAGGAGACATAGCCCTCAGCATGCCACTCTTACATGTGACACTTGCAGTATCACAGCATTTCAGAAGAGGAGATCAGCCTGGTGCGTCAGCATAGGGATGAAATGCGTTAGTTGCATTATGCTATCAGGTGCATTGAGGAGGGCAACCAGTCTCTCAGGATTGAAGTACGCAGAATACGAGCGGAACTGTCCACCACAGTCAATATAAGCCATCTCCAGGACCTAAGGCAGAAATTAGTCAGCTACAAACATCCACTCCTAAAAGAGTCCAGTAAAAACCTAGAACCTAGCAAACTGTTGAACAAGGACCCATCAACCATCCCAAACATTAAGCCAACCCAATCAACCTATCCACCAACCCAGCTGACCCCATCCACCCCATTCTCACGGCCTGTGATTGCTCCCACTCCTGCCATCCTCCACAGGCCCGAGAAGAAGCCTGACATTGTTTTGACGATGGACTCCAATGGAAAATGAATGAATGAGCATTAACTTTTTTTTAAATAGGGTGGTGGCTAAGTTGTGGTGCCCCACATCTTACATACAGTGGCCCAGCTTGGCTCACCGAGCCTTGTCATTGTGCATACTGGAACCAATGACTTGCAGGCTCAACAGGAAAAGGTGGCCACATCACTTTCAAGGGTGATGGAGAGGTCCTCTACCACCTTCCCAGATGCCAGGATTGTAATGTCCACCCTTCTCCGGAGGAGAGATTTTCACCCTGCCACGATCGAAAGTATAAATGCCAGCCTCTCCCGGGATTGTGCTAAATGGCCAAATGTAAAATTGGCCCACCATCCCACCCTTATTCTGGACTGACTGTATGATAATACACACTTGTTCAAAGAGCCTGCTTCTCTGGGTGCCCAGTCCACCTCACCCCACAGGAGCAGCAGACCAGCTAACAACTTCCTGAGACAAGTCGGACACTCCTTTAGACATGCCTCCAGTGGTGCTTCACAGAGACTGGAGAACAGCCAGCAACACTGCCCCAGACCAGGCCCACCTCAACTCAGCCCAGCTCTACACAGCACCGACCACAACCTAGGGTCTGGCAAAAGACTGTTGAGGATAGTGCACCACACGACGCAGTCCACACCATGTATCAGTCACATAGCCATTTAGAAGATGCTTTTATCCAAAGCGACTTACAGTCAAGCGTGGATACATTCTTATGTATGGGTGGTCCCGGGAATGGAACCCACTACCCTGCCGTTACAAGCGTCATGCTCTACCAACTGAGATACATGTATCATTCATATAATCAGCCCTCATATGCTGAGGGTTTGGAGCTTTCCCAGTGCCACTACCCTCCATACCACCCTCCTCGATTCCCACACAACCTCGCTCACAGGCTAGTTCTGGTTACCCTCCCTACTCCCATCCCCAGGATAGGCCTGGAACACTCCTGCCTCGAATGGCAGTCCCAACCCTGCAACAGGAGCCACAGAATGGAGCATCGGAAGAAAATCCGGTCCCCTGCAGCAGCTCCACTCAATTGGCAGGAGCTTCATCAGGGTGGACTGAGCTCTGCCAACACTGCTCACCCATTTCCCGCCCCATCCCCAGCATCCAGCAACTTGGGGGAGGTCTGTCGAATGCTCAGTCTGCTTTGCTCTCACGTGGTTGGACCTTGGCAAAGTCTCAGCTCACTCAATAAATAGCTGCAGCATAAACTCCTCTATGCCTGTTAGCTCTTATGGGAATTAGCTGAATACCCCCTCTGACTTTAAATATCCTAGGGGTTTGGGCTAAAATGGACACAATTGACATTCTGGTTATTTTGGAAACATGATTAAAAGAGACATTGAAGTACAGTACCAGTCAAAAGTTTGTACACACCTACTCATTCCAGGGTTTTTCTTTACTTTGACTATTTTCCACATTAAAGAATGATAGTGAAGACATCAAAACTATGGATTAAAAAATATGGAATCATGTAGTAACCAAAAAAGTTTTAAGCAAATCAAAATATATTTGAGATTTGAGATTCTTCAAAGTAGCCACCCTTTGCCTTGATGACAGCTTTGCACACTCTTGGCATTCTCTCACAACCAGCTTCATGAGGTAGTCACCTGGAATGCATTTCAATTAACAGGTGTGCCTTGTTAAAAGTACATTTGTGGAATTTCTTTCCTTCTTAATGAGTTTGAGACAATCAGTTGTGTTGTGTCAAGGTAGTGGTATACAGAAGATATCACGATTTAGTAAAGACCAAGTCCATATTATGGCAAGACCAGCTCAAATAAGCAAAAAGAAATGACAGTCCATCATTATTTTAATCCGGAAAATTTCAAGAACTTTGAAAGTTTCTTCAAGTGCATTTGCAAAAACCATCAAGCGCTATGATGAAACTGGCTCTCATGAGCACCGCCACAGGAAAGGAAGACCCAGAGTTACCTCTGCTGCAGAGGATGAGTTAATTAAAGTTAACTGCACCTCAGATTGCAGCCCAAATAAATGCTTCACAGAGTTCAAGTAACAGACACATGTCAACTTCAACTGTTCAGAGGAGACTGCGTGAATCAGGCCTTCATGGTCGAATTGCTGCAAAGAAACCACTACTAAATGACACCAATAAGAAGAGACTTGCCTGGACCAAGAAACATGAGCAATGGACATTAGACCAGTGGAAATCTGTCCTTTGGTCTGATGAGTCCAAACGTGAGCTTTTTGGTTCCAACCGCTGTGTCTTTGTGAGACGCAGAATAAGTGAACAGATGATCTCCACATGTGTGGTTCCCACCGTGAAGCATGGAGGAGGAGTGATGGTGTGGAGGTGCTTTGCTGGTGACACTGTCTGTGATGTATTTAAAATTCAAGGCACCCTTAACCAGAGTCAAAGATAGATCTAACCTTTGGTTTTCTTCAGAGCTATCTCAGCTCATTGAGATAAGAAATCTCGCCTGAGCCAAAGCAAGGAAAATTGTACTGGCAATCTTTCAGACAACTGAGAAACAGATTTACTATCTCGATTAAGAAAGCTAAATCAAGCTACTTTTAAGCTCTATCTCTGACTCTGCTTGTGATCCTTCAAAATGTTGGACAGTATATGCACTGAAGCATACAAGTTCTGTCTGACTTTGGCATCATAACTGAGAATGGGATAAGTGATGCTTTTAATCATCATTTTATCTCGGTAGCCTTTTTATTTGAGAGAAACTGTGGTTTAATTGACCCTGGTCAGTCAATCAATTGCTCTTCCCTCTGCCCGCCTCTAGCTTACTTGACGGTTAACCCGCCAACTTCTAGTGAATCTTTGTTTTCATTTCAACAATTTACTACCTGTGATGTGCTAGATGCCTTGCTTAAGATTAAAGTTTTAAAAAATCAGCTAGGGCTGATATGCTTGATCCATTTTTTGCTTCAGCTCTCTGCCCCCCTAATTGCTGTATCATTAACCCATACTTTTTACCTGACAATTATATCTGGTACTATCACCTAGGCTTGGAAGGTGGCCCATGTACTCCCTCTTCACAGAGGTGGTGACCCTTGTGACCTAAGTAATTAATGGCCTATTTCTAAACTTTGTTGCCTAGCTAAGATATTAGAATCCTCAATTCATTCTCAGCTAAGATTGTTCCTATTTTTGAAATATATTCTAAATGTACATCAGTTGGGTTTTACACCAGGTCGTAAGACTATCTCGGCTGCATCCCTAGGTATAAATGATGTGGTTAACTGTATGGATAATAGGCACCATTGTGCTGCCCTTTAAATGAACCTGTCAAAGGCCTTCAATACAGTTGATCACTCATTGATAATGCAGAGGGTATCCTCCATTGGCCTAGACTCGGCTAAATGTAACTGGTTTAAAAATGACTTAACAGATAGAATTCAATGTGTATCTACTGATAGTGTTAAATCCGTTTTTTTAGACAAAATAAAATGTGTCCTGCAGGGGTCAATTCTGAGCCCTGTACTTTTTACTTTTTACTGTTTACAATACCAATATGGGAAAATCGTAACCTGCACTTGTATGCCGATTATACTGCTATGTATGATTATAGTATGTCTTAATTGTATTACAGAAAAAAGTAATTGACCTGAAATGAGTTTTGAATGCAGGTGAAACTAAGTACAGTGCCTT
The DNA here is from genome assembly GCF_045679555.1 of Salvelinus alpinus. NCBI lineage: Eukaryota > Metazoa > Chordata > Actinopteri > Salmoniformes > Salmonidae > Salvelinus > Salvelinus alpinus. The sequence continues at coordinate 7,947,444 of NC_092117.1, forward strand.
CAAAGTATTCACACCCCTTGACTTTTTCCACATTTTGTTGTGTTACAGCCTGAATTTAAAATGGATTACATTTAGTTGTTTTGTCACTACACACAATACCCAATGATGCCAAAGTGGAATTATGTTTTTGGAAATTTTTACAAATTAATTACAAATGAAAAGCTGATAGGTCTTGAGAATTCAATCCCTTTTTTATGGCAAGCCTAAATAAGATCAGGAGTAAAAATGTGCTGAAAAAGTCACATAGTATGTTGCATGGACTCACTATGTGTATAATAATGGTGTTTAATATGGTTTTTGAATGACTACATCATCTCTGTACCCCACACATACAATTATCTGTAAGGTCTCTCAGTCGAGTAGTGAATTTCAAACACAGATTCAACCACAAAAACCAGGGATGTTGTCCAATGCTTCGCAAAGGAGGGCACCTATTGGTAGATGGCTAAAAAAAGCAGACATTGAATATCCCTTTGAGCATGGTGGCGTTATTCATTACACTTTGGATGGTGTATCAATACACCCAGTCACTACAAAGATACAGTCATCTTTCCTAACTCAGTTACTGGAGAGGAAGGAAACCACTCAGGGATTTCACCATGAGGCCAATATTGACTTTGAAACTGTGATAGAAGAAACTGAGGATGGATCAACAACATTGTAGTTACTGCACAATAATAACCTAATTGACAGTGTGAAAAGAATACAGAATACAAATATTCCAAAACATGCATCCTGTTTGCAACACGGCACTAATTAACTTTTTGTCCTGAATACAAAGTGTTATGTTTAGGGCAAATAAAATACAACACATCGCTGTATATCACTCTCTATATTTTCAAGCATAGTGGTGGCTGCGTAATGTTATGGGTATGCTTGTAATTGTTAAGGACTAGGGAGTTTTTCATGATTAAAAAGAAACGGAATGGAGCTAAGCACAGGCAAAATCCTAGAGGAAAACCTAGGGGGTACGAAGTTAACATATGGAATTGCTTTAAGATGGTCATACCATGGATCATTTAGCTTTTTGATTTTGAATTTCACGACCCCTTCAGGTATAAAAACACTATATAAAAACATGTTTGAATTTGGCCTTTACTACTATAGCCAATAGAAACACATTGAATAACACATTCATAAATGGCAAGAAAGACAGTCAAAATATAAATAAAAAGGCTTTGAAGGGTCGACCTCTTAATGATCAGCTATGAAAAGCCAACTGACATTTACTCCTGAGGTACTGACCTGTTGCACCCTCTACAACTGCTGTTTTTGTTATTTGACCCTGCTGGTCATCTATGAATGTTTGAACATCTTGAAGAACAATCTGGCTTTAAATGGCCATGTACTCTTATGGCCATGTACACTCCACCCGGCACAGCCAGAAGAGGAATGGCCACCCCTCAGAGCCTGGTTCCTCTCTAGGTTTCTTCCTCGGTTCCTGCCTTTCTAGGGAGTTTTTCCTCGCCACCGTACTTCTACACCTCCATTGCTTGCTGATTGGGGTTTATGCTGGGTTTCTGTGTAGCACTTTGTGACATCTGCTGATGTAAAAAGGGCTTTATAAATACATTTGATTGATTGATTGATTCTACACCTAGGAGATATAAGAAAGCTCAGGAAATATTTTTGTTTTTTTGGACACATATTTAACCCTTTATTTTTGTTGGCACACAACTACCTCCATACTTCCATATGTTTGTATGGGTTACCTTCAGATGAGTCCTGTGACACTTGTCTCCCCTTTCCATAGAGTGGTCATAATAGTTTGTAGCCCAAACCGTTGGGACGCTACAGACGTTTTTGTGAGAAGACCGATTTTCGGGATGTTCCATGATCTGACAAACACCAATGTAGCTCGGTCACTTTCCACCGCAGATGCAGAAGGCAGGCAAAAAAACTGATATCTCTCGCTTAAACTGAAGGTGCACCAATAGACTCTTAAGGATGGACAGATTTTGATGGGGTGCGTCAATAGACTCTTAAGGATCTACTTGAAAATCTATCGCAAGTCCTGAATGATCAACAACCAATTTGACAGAGCTTGAATAATTTTTTTAATAATAATGGGCAAATGTTGCACAATCCAGGTGTGGAAAGCTCTTAGAGACTTACCCAGAAAGACTCACATTTGTAATCGCTGCCAAAGGGGATTTTCTAATGTATTGACTCAGGGGTGTGAATAAGTCTGTAAATTAAATATTTATATATTTCATTTTCAATACATTTGCTAACATTTATAAAAACATGTTTTAATTTTCTCATTATGGTGTATTGTGTATAGATGGGTGGGAAAAAATATTTAATTCATTTTGAATTCAGGCTGTAAACCAACAAAATGTGGAATACGTTAAGGGGTATGAATACTTTCTGAAGGCACTGTATATGTTGTTCTCTAAAGCTCATATAAATAACTCTGATGATTTAAACAACTTTGGATGGTGTTCATATTGATCATGTCCTTGCTTACAAATATCTGGGCATCTGGATAGATGAAAAGCTGTCTTTTAAAAAGCATATTGATGAGTTAGTTAATAAGCTGAGAATAAAAATGTGCTTCTTCAATAGAAATAGGTCCTGCCTCTCGCTAAATAGTAGAAAGCAGATTATTCAGTCGATGTTCCTATCGGTCCTAGACAATGGCGACATCATCTATATGAACACATCTGCCACTTCATTAAAGCTGCTAGATGCAGTTTATCATAGCGCACTGCGCTTTATTACGGGTGACAATTTTAGTACTCATCACTGCATTCTCTACCAGAAAGTTGGTTAACCCTCTTTGATGTCACGTAGGTTGATACATTGCTATGTTTTCATGTTTAAAGCCCTTTTACAAAAACTCCCACTGTACCTACCTTAAATGATTACTAAACTTTAGACTTGTCTGGTCTCGGGGATGGCTAACTCTGGAAATTCCTTTTAGGAAATCAGCTTTTAGTTTTCTGTTCCACAAATTACGTACAAATCTTCAAAATGTTGTTAAATTTGATGTGTTGGTGCCTCTAGGGCAATTCAGAAAGCTGATTGAGGACCTTATTACTGATGAATGCGCTTGTTTTTTATGATTGTGTTTTTCTTTCTGTTTGCGTTTTGTATTTATATTTCGATGCATATATTTTCTGTAATTTCTGTACTTCAGGTCTTATCTGTAAAAGAAACCTTGGTCTCAGAATGTCTCCCTGATAAAATAAAGGTTAAATAATAAAAAATAAATAATACATTTTTTCTAAAATGAAGAGCAATAAGCTATAGAAGTGTTTTTTGGGAAAAACCATAAAGGACTCAACAGAAGTTTGGAAGAAAAAATCAACATAGTAATGTAGTCATTTGTATTTTATTTTTTTACAGGAGATCCTTATATTTGGCCGCTCCTTTAAAGTTGAAGAGGTACAGAGTGATGAACGATATCAAGCACTTAAGGTGAGTGGATCAAAAGGAACTCTTTTCCATTTTATTGTGAAATTATTTTGAATAGAGCTATAGAGACCATAGTTTAATTTGCTGTACATTTCCGCCAAATTATTATTTTATACACCATACAAATGCTGCCAGCAAGACTTAAATAGAACCTATACCAGTAATTCCTCCCCCCCAAAGAGATCCCATCTGACAACATGTTATTTTGAGTACATCAATGTTTTCTTGCCAGCTGTTCACCAGTGTGTTCGGGGTTGGACCCAAAACTGCTGAGAAGTGGTACCGCAGAGGGCTGCGCTCACTCAAGGAGATTCTGTCCGAGCCCAACATCCAGTTGAACAGGATGCAGAGAGCTGGTATGAACAGGACCTCCTCCCTTTGTTTTGATACCAGAACACTAATATGTAGCTGATCTAAAATGATCTTACTTTTGATATTGCCTTAATTGCAGAAAGTAGTCAACTCTGGTGGTTTCTCTATCTCTGGGATTGTATTCACAAAAGGTAGCGGAATACGATTCTATGAATAGGGAGGACCTGATCATAAATCAGCACTTCTAACCTGATACGCTTTTACAGGCCCCAGTCTCACATTCTGTTAAGGTAATGTCCCAGAGTAGGTTCTATATCCGATGCTCTAAAAGTAGCAGTTGACCCCCAGACAGTTGGCACTTTACAGTGATAAGCTGAGACCGTAGGTGAAGTAACACAATGAAAACCTAACAAGGGGGATTCATAATGCAAATCAATGAGTTGTAGTTATAAAGAGTAAACCTTGTCATGGGACACTCATCAATCAGCTTGGGAGAGAAGGCCCTCATTAACATAAAAACCAAAAACATTCCCTGACTTTCAATATGAGGATTATGATTTGTTTGTCACATCATTGATGCAACACAGCAACAGAGTGAAATGTGACAGAATATTCTATCCCTACTTCTTTGCTTGGGAATTGGTTTCAGCTGACTGGGGGATCTTTTTAAGTTGATTAGCCAGGTTTGGAAGTGTTTGGCAAGTGGCCATTTGGGGTTAAGAGATTAAATACATTACAGTGGAGACAGATGGGACTGGGACATAGAGAGGAAAGTGGCAGATCGAACCAGCGCCTATGGGGCGATATGTGGACCAGAGTCAGCGGCACTACCACTTGACCAGACTTACTTACTGATTTTATTGTCCCCATGGGGAAATGTTGTCGCGGTGTCATGTACACGTTTAAAGTGGCGTTTAAATACAAAACAAAATTGGCAATACATCTTTCATAACAGTTACATACCAATAAAACTTTTTTTTTTAAAGACTAGCAACAAAAAAAGACTCCAGCATGCTTCTATAGCTTGCAATAATTCAATTAAAATGGCTTTAATTGTAAAACAAATTGTCAGCGATGTACAGAAAATACTCTGTAATGTCAAAGTGGAAGATTTATTGACATTTTTTGGGTGATAAATAAAACACAAATGTATCTTGATTAGATAAGTATTTAACCCCCTGAGACAATACAAGTTAGAATCACCTTTGGCAGAGATCACAGCTGTGAGATGTCCTTAGTAAGACTCTAAGAGCATTGCACATCTGGATTGTACAATAGTTTCCCATTATTCTTTTAAAAACTCTTCAAGCTCTGTCAAGTTGGTTGGTGATCATTGCAAGATAGCCATTTTCATGTCTTGGCATAGACTTTCAAACTGTAACTAGGCCACTCAGGAACATTCAATGTTGTCTTGGTAAGCAACTCCGGTGTATATTTGGCCTTGTGTTTTAGGTAATTGTCTGTTGAAAGGTGAATTTGTCTCCCAGTGTCTGTTGGATCTGTAGGATTTTGCCTGTGCTTAGCTCTATTCCGTTTCTTTTTGTCCTAAGACACAAAATCTCAATTTATCCGTTTAAAATGCAGGCTGTAATACAACAACATCTTGAAAAAGTCAAAGGGTGTGAATACTTTCTGAGGGCACTGTATATGGTATTGTACAGTACATAGCTTATTTTTGGGATTCTACCATTGGCTTCGCGAAGTCATAATAAACCATTTTATTTTCTGTTCTACAGTAATATCCAGTTACTAAGCAGTAATGACAACCAAATCTCTCCCGTTGTGAAATCACAGCAAAATCAAGATGGTGTACAGTGAGATTACTGGCTGACATGGAACAGTTTCCTAATCTTAGAGGAGAGGGAGAGTCAACATTTCAGTGTGGGGGTAGACGTAGGTAGGAGCAGAAAGATGGAGGCCAGGATTAACTGTGTTTGTCAGACTGGTGGGGAAAAGCCACAAAGATCGATTCAGTTTTCACTGTCAACAGGGGAATGGATTATTTCATAACCTTATTGATGCATGTCACATATACAAAGTGGTGCAACCTTGTTGGGGGAATAATAGTTGAAATAAACAACTTCAAAGTGTCTCAACAGACTAAAGGGCATTTCAACAGGTAATTTGGGGATTCTATGGACACTTTGAGAATGTACACTTGAATTATCTTTATTTTATTTTTTACATTCTACCTTTTATCTTTTACCTCAGATTATTTTATATATGTGTCCATATTGTCGATGAGTGTCCAGTAGATGGACCACATGGTTCCGGATGTAATAGCCTAATGAAAAACAACAACAACAACATCTAATCGACAAGGATGTCATTTGAAAGTGAGGTGAGGCGAGGAGAGGACAGCCGAGTTGAGGAGATGCGAAGAGAAGACATTTGATTTGGGTAGAGGAGGGCCAGGCACGGGTCCTTGAACATCCATTAGGTGATATTCCCACTTATTGTAGAGTATTAGAGAGCTATTAGGTTGTACTTACGCGCCCTCTTTCTCAGTTGCTCTTGAGTAGTTTTTGTGAGAGAGAAACCTAGCACAGGGACTTCTTCTTAGCGAGAGTATAAAGTTCGGTAACACTTCATTTTAAGAGGTCCTTATTACAGTGTAACTACATGTGTAATTACAATAACAAGTATTGTAGTTAATTGTAATAACTCATAGTTACACTGTAATAACAATATGTAACTGATGGTAATTGCAGTCTGTAATTATAGAGGTGTAACAACAAATGCTTGTTACCAAGCTTGTTACAAATGGGCAGGTTACCACAAAATTCACAAATGTGTTTGTGTTTAGTTTCTTTCTTCTGTCACAAGATTGGACGGATACACTGGGTGTCTGGGATTACAAAGGTTGGAGGCTCACTGGGCTCTAATTACCTACCCGTGCGCACTCAAAATCTCTACTCAATGTTGTTGCTAGCACTTGCCCCCAAAAAGTGTACAAACTGGGTTAACTTGGTAGAGTTTACAATAAACCCACAAGTACACCACAGAGTACATGTAATATCTGCATAAGTAGAACATAATGACTAGGTGTTACACAGGATTTAGCTACATAAAATTAAGTGTGTCTTGAGGGGTACTTACTTGTAATTAATGTGTACTTATATAGTACATAACCCATCCTGACAAGCTGGTACTTATTTTTGTTAATTTGGTATTTTATTAGGATCCCCGATAGCTGATCCCCAACTATTCTTCCTGGGGTCCACATAAAACATGAAACTTGACATAATAGAGAACATTAATAGAGAAGACAGAACTACATATCTTTTTTAAAGGCACACGTAACATACAGTTGAAGTCGGAAGTTTACATACACCTTAGCCAAACACAATTAAACACAGTTTTTCACACTTCCTGACATTTAATCCTAGTAAAAATTCCCTGTCTTAGGTCAGTTAGGATCAACACTTTATATTAAGAATGTGAAATGTCAGAATAATAGTAGAGATAATTATTTATTTGAGCTTTTATTTCTTTCACCACATTCCCAGTGGGTCAGAAGTTTACATACACTCAATTAGTATTTGGTAGCATTTCCTTTAAATTGTTTATCTTGGGTCAAACGTTTCAGGTAGCCTTCCACAAGCTTCCCACCCTAAGTTGGGTGTATTTTGGCCCATTCCTCCTGACAGAGCTGCTGTAACTGAGTCTGGTTTATAGGCCTCCTTGCTCACACACGCTTTTTTCAGTTCTGCCCACAAATTTTCTATAGGATTGAGGTCAGGGCTTTGTGATGGCCACTCCAATACCTTGACTTTGTTGTCCTTAAGCCATTTTGCCACAACTTTGGAAGTATGCTTGGGGTCATTGTCCATTTGGAAGAGCCATTTGCGACCAAGCTTTAACTTCCTGACTGATGTCTTGAGATGTTGCTTCAATATATCCACATCATTTTCCTACCTCATGATGCCGTCTATTTTGTGAAGTGCAACAGTCCCTCCTACAGCAAAGCACCACCACAACATGATGCTGCCACCCCTGTGTTTCACGGTTGGGATGGTGTTCTTCTGCTTGCAAGCCTCCCCCTTTTTCCTCCAAACATAATGATGGCCAAACAGTTCTATTTTTGTTTCATCAGACCAGAAGAGATTTCTCCAAAAAGTACAGTCTTTGTCCCCATGTGCAGTCGCAACCCTGGCTTTTTTTATGGCGGTTTTGGAGCAGTGGCTTCTTCCTTGCTGAGCGGCCTTTCAGGTTATGTCGACATAGGACTTGTTTTACTATGGAAATAGATACTTTTGTACCTGTTTCCTCCAGCATCTTCACAGGATCCTTTGCTGTTGTTCTGGGATTGATTTGCACTTTTCACACCAATGTACGCGTCTCCTTCCTGAGCGGTATAAACACACCCATGGTGTTTATACTTGTGTACTATTGTTTGTACAGATGAACGTGGTACCTTCAAGCATTTAGAAATTGCTCCCAAGGATGAACCAGACTTGTGGAGGTCCAAAAAAAAATCTGAGGTCTTGGCTGATTTCTTTTAATTTTCCCATGATGTCAAGCAAAGAGGCACTGAGTTTGAAGGTAGGCCTTGAAATACATCCACAGGTACACCTCCAATTGACTCAAATCATGTCAATTAGCATATCAGAAGCTTCTAAAGCCATGACATCATTTTCTGGAATTTTCCAAGCTGTTTAAAGGCACAGTCAACTTAGTGTATGTAAACTTCTGACCCACTGGAATAGTGATACATTGAATTCTAAGTGAAATAATCTGCCTGTAAAAAATTGTTGGAAAATTTACTTGTGTCATGCACAAAGTAGATGTCCTAACCGACTTGCCAAAACTATAGTTTGTTAACAAGAAATGTGTGGAGTGGTTGAAAAACGAGTTTTAATGACTTCAACCTAAGTGTATGTAAACTTCCGACTTCAACTGTATCAATACATACACACAAACGATCTAGTTCAAATAGGGAAGAGGTGTTGTGCCGTGAGGTGTTGCTTTATCTGTTTTTTTAAATCAGGTTTGCTGCTTATTTGAGCAATATGAGATGGAACGAAGTACTATGTAATAATGGCTCTATATAATACTGTAAGCTTTCTTGAATTTGGGGACTGTGAAATGTCCCCTGGTGACATGTCTGGTGGGGTAAGTGTGTGTGTGTCAGAGCTATGTGTAAGTTGACTATGCAAACATTTTGGGATTTTAATGTTTCTTATAAAAGCAAGAAGTGATGCAGTCAGTCTCTCCTCAACTTTTAGCCAAGAGAGACTGGCATGCATAGTATTTATATCAGACCTCTGATTACAATGAGGAGCAAGACGTGCCTCTCAATTCTGGGCCAGCTGCAGTGTAACTAGTTCTTTCCTTGCAGCACTCGACAACACGACTGGATAATAATCAAGATAAGACAAAACTGACCTCTCCCCATCTTTACAACCATTGAATCTGTATGTTCTGACCATGACAGTTTATAATCTAAGGTAACACCAAGTAATTTAGTCTCCTCAACTTGTTCAACAGCCACACCATTAATTTCCAGTCTAGAACTTAGGGAATATTTGTACCAAATACAATGCTCTTAGCTGCCCTGCGATACACCATGTTTTTCATGTATAACAACATAGAAGCTGCCATTAAAGAAAACCCCTTCTAGTTCTATTAGATAAATTGCTCTGAATCCACAATATGGCAGAGGTTGCGAAGCCATAACACATACGTTTTTTCAACAAAAGGTTAAGGTCAATAATATCAAAGGCTGCACTGAAATCTAACAGTACAGCTCCCACAATCTTCTTGTTATCAATTTCTTTCAAACAATCATCAGATATTTGTGACAGTGCAGTACATGTTGAGTGCCCTTCTCTATAAGCATGCTTAAAGTCTGTTGTTATTGTCATGCCCTGACCATAGTAAGCGGTTTATTGTCTGTGTTGGTTGGGGCGTGATAGTGACTTGGGTGGGTCATCTAGGTGAATTTGTATGTCTATGGTGGCCTGATATGGTTCCCAATCAGAGGGAGCTGTTTATCGTTGTCTCTGATTGGGGATCATATTTAGGTAGCCATTTCCCCATGGTTATTTGTGGGATCTTGTCTACGGATAGTTGCCTGAGTGCACAACAGTAGCTTCACGTTTCGTTTGTGCTTGTTTGTTTTGTTTTGTTGAGATTCGGTTTATTAAAAATATGTGGAACTCTACTCACGCTATCGCCTTGGTCTATTCATTACGACGAGCATGACAGTTATTTTGTTTACAGAGAAATACCATTGCATTTGCTCAAACACCATTTTTTCCAACAGTTTGCTAAGAGCTGGCAGCAAGCTGATAGGTCTGCTGTTAGAATCAGTAAAGGCCGCTTTACCCCTCTTGGGTAGCGGAATGACTTTGGCTTCCCCCCAGGACTGAGGACAAAGACTTTCTTCTAGGCTCCGTAGAGAGTACCGGTACAGAGTCAATGTGCGGGGGCACCGGTTAGTCGAGGTAATTGAGGTAATATGTACATGTAGGTAGAGTTAAAGTGACTATACACAGATAATAATCAGAGAGTAGCACCAGTGTAAAAGAGGGGGGGCAATGAAAATAGTCTGCGTAGCCCTTTTATTAGATGTTCAGGAGTCTTATGGCTTGGGGACAAAAGCTGTTAAGAAGACTCTTGGACCTAGACTTGGCGCTCCGGTACCGCGTGCTGTGCGGTAGCAGAGAGAACAGTCTATGACTAAGGTGGCTGGAGTCTTTGACAATTTTTAGGGCCATCCTCTGACACCGCCTGGTATAGAAGTCCTGGATGGCAGGAAGCTTGGACCCAGTGATGTACTGGGTCGTACTCACTACTCTCTGTAGTGCCTTGCGGTCGGAGGCCGAGCAATTGCCATACCAGGCAGCGATGCAACCAGTCAGGATGCTCTCGATGGTGCAGCTGTAGAACTTTTTGAGGATCTGAGGAACCATGCCAAATCTTTTCAGTCTCCTGACGGGGAATAGGATTTGTCGTGCCCTCTTCAAGACTGTCTTGGTGTGTTTGGACCGTGGACACCAAGGAACGTGAAGCTCTCAACCTACTCCACTACAGCCCGTCGATGAGAATGGGGGCGTGCTCGGCCCTCATTTTCCTGTGGTCCACAATCATCTCCTTTGTCTTGATCACGTTGAGGGAGAAGTTGTTGTCCTGGCAGCACACGGCCAGGTCTCTGACCTCCTCCATATTGGCTGTCTCATCATTGTCAGTGATTAGGCCGACCAAGGGCCCCCCTTGTTGAGGATCAGCGTGGCGGATGTGTTGTTTCCAACCTTTACCACCTGTGGGCGGCCCGTCAGGAAGTCCAGGATCCAGTTGCAGAGGGAGGTGTTTAGTCCCAGGGTCCTTAGCTTAGTAATGAGCTTTGAGGGCACTATGGTGTTGAACGCTGTGCTGTAGTCAATAAACAGCATTCTCACATAGGTGTTCCTTTTTTCCAGGTGGGAAAGGGCAGTTTTGGAGTGCAATTGAGATTGCGTCATCTGTGGATCTGTTTGGGACGGTATACCAATTGGAGTGTGTCTAGGGTTTTCGGCATTAGGGTGTTGATGTGAGCCATGACCAACCTTTCAAAGCACTTCCCGGTTACCGACGCGGGTTCTACAGGGCGGTAATCATTTAGGCAGGTTACCATCGCTTTCTTGGGAAAAGGGACTATGCTGGTCTGTTTGAAACATGTTGGTATTACAGACTCCGCTAGGAAGAGGTAGAAAATGTCAGTGAAGACACTTGCCAGTTGGTCAGCGCATGCTCGGAGTACACGTCCTTGGTAATCTGTCTGGCCCTGCGGCCTTGTGAATGTTGACCTGTTTAAAGGTCTTACTCACATTGTCTACGGATAGCGTGATCACACAGTTGTCCAGAACAGCTGATGTTCACATTGCATGTTTCAGTGTTACTTGCCTCGAAGCGAGCATAAATGTAATTTAGCTCGTCTGGTAGGCTCGTGTCACTGGACAGCTCGTGGCTGTGCTTCCCTTTGTAGTCTGTAATAGTTTGTAACCCTGCCACATCCGTTGAGCGATGGAGCCGGTGTAGAAAGATTAAATCTTGGTCCTGTATTGATGCTTTGCCTGTTTGATGGTTCGTCGGAGGGCATAGCGACATTTCTTATAAGCTTCTGGGTTAGAGTCACACTTCTTGAAATTGGCAGCTCTACCCTTTAGCTCAGTGCGGATGTTGCCTGTAATCCATGGCTTCTGGTTGGGGTATGTATGTACAGTCACTGTGGGGACGATGTCATCGATGCACTTATTGATGAAGCTAGTGACTGATGTGGTGTGCTCCTCAATTCCATCAGAAGAATCCCTGAACATATTCCAGTCTGTGCTAGCAAAACAGTCCTGTATCTTAGCATCTGCGTCATCTGACCACTTTTGTATTGACCGAGTCACTGGTGCATCCTGCTTTAGTTTTTGTTTGTAAGCAGGAGTCAGGAGGATATAATTATGGTCAGATTTGCCAAATGGAGCGTGAGGGGGAGCTTTGTTCGCGTCTCTGTGTGTGGAGTAAAGGTGACCTACAGTTTGTTTCCTTCTGGTTGCACATTTAACATGCTGGTAGAAATGAGGTAAAACTAATTTAAGTTTCCCTGCATTAAAGTCCACAGCCACTAGGAACGCCACTTCTGGATGATTGCTTTCCTGTTTGCTTATTGCCGAATACAGCACATTGAGTGCGTTCTTAGTGCCAGCATCGGTTAGTGGTGGTAAATAGACAGTTACAAAGAATATAAAACTCTGGTTTTCTATAAGGAAATATTACAGTTTTTAAAACCCGTTGGTAGGATATACGTGCTCATAGCTCATCTGTTTTATTATCTAATGATTGTACATTGGCTAATAGGACCAATGGTAAAGGCAGATTACCCACTCGCTGTCGGATCCTTACAAGGCACCCAGACCTACGTCGCTGATATCTCTGTCTCTTTCTCCTGCGAATGACTGGGGTGAGGGCCTTGTCGGGTGTCTGGAGTAAATCCTTAGCTTACGATTCGTTAAAGAAAAAGTATTCTTACAGTACGGGGTGAGAAATCGCTGTCCTGATATCTAGAAGCTCTTTTCGGTCATAAAGAGACGGTGGCAGAAACATTATGTTCAAAATAAGTGACAAAAAACGCAAAAAAACACAATAGCACAATTGATAGGGACCGTAAAACGTCAGCCATCTCCTCCAGCGCCATTATCAACATTCTTAATATCATCAATCTTGGCATTTAAAACAGTTTTGTCTTCTTTTTGTTGAATTTAGTCACATCATTTCTCAATTTGCATTAAGTCAGCGAGTCAGATGTGCAGCCAGACTTATTAGCTACTTCTTTTGCCCCATCTCTTTCAACCATACAGTTTTTCAATACATTAATGACACTCAAATGTGTCCTACTACTCGTTATGATTTCCCTGTTAAAAGAGGTGTGCTTTCTGGTGTCCTTTGCAGAAGTGTGAATTGTTTACCGTGTGCGTTTGTTTCATCAGTGAGTTTTCGAGACTTAGTGTTTGTTGTTTTTCCAGTGTACTGTGATCCTGAGGCTACTGTTTATCAGTAAAGTATTTACGTTTATCCTTAACCACTGATTCCTCGTCTGGTCTCTTCTCTGCACCTGGGTCCCACCTCACCACGTCACAGCAGGCTTCTGCCAAAACATGGACCCAGCAGAGATCACCCAGATCAAGAATGTTGTAACCCACCATGGAGCACTGCTGGGGTGGCAGCAAGGACAACTCTCCCAAATATCAGAGACCCTCCGGAGACTTACCGACTCCCTCCAACCACAGTCCAACCTCATCCCAGGAGGAGCCAATGCCCAAGTCTAATCGCCCAGTGCTACAGGCGTCGCCATAGTTCCTCCAGGAATCCTGCCCTGGGAAGCCTAGATCCCAGCCCCCGAGCAGTATGACGGCCACCCGGGAGGATGCAAGGGGTTCCTCACTCAGTGTTCTCTGGTGTTCGAGCTACAGTCCTCCTTGTTTCACACCGATCGGACAATGATGGCCCACATCATCTCTTGACTCTCGGGCAGGGCGTGGGCAACAGCGGTGTGGGAACAGTAGCCACCATCCAGAGCTGCGACGAGTCTTCGACCACCCAGTTGGCAGACGAGAAGCGCCCAGCCAACTGTTCAACATCCACCAAGGGGCCTGGCCAGTGGCTGACTTCACCATTGAGTTCTGCACCCTCACCGCCGAGAGTGGATGGAATACGGAGGCCCTGGTCACCACTTTCCACCAGGGTTTGTCTAACTCCATCAAGGATGAACTGGCCTCTCGGGAACTGGGAGAGGACCTCGAGTCCATGATGGCGCTGGCAATCAGGATCAACAACCGCCTCCGAAACGCATGAGAAAGCGCCTTTTTGACACCATCCCAGTATCCTGGTTTCCTGAGCACCCAAAGTCCCCCGAACGCAGCATTGAGGGGCCCATGCAGCTGCGACGCATACATCTGAGCCCATAGGAGCGTGAAAGGCACATGTGTGAAGGCTGCTGCCTCTTCCTGCTGAGGTCTCGGCCATCTCCGAGCTACATGACCAGAGCTGACGGGAAATGCCAGGGCTCGCCAGGACAAGGGGAGACCCTGTTGAGCTGTGCAGTTACCCCCTGGCTACCAAGTCACCATTTGTCTCTACACTACCCGCAACCATCCACTGGGACAACCGTCAGCACCAGATTCAAGCCTTAGTGGACTCCAGGGCCACAGATTTCATTAATTTCATTAATCAATATTTCGCCAGAAAATTACAAATCTCCTGCTTGAAATGTCCCATCCCTCTGCAGATTCAAGCCCTCGATGGACGCCCCATTGGCTCCGGCCAGGTGGTATATCAGACCAAGCCCGAAAACCTCCTTATCCTAGGGTACCCCTGTCTAGGGCTACATAACCCACTATTCCTTCCCCACCAAAAGCCTTGCCATGTCCTTCTGCATCCATTGAAGACCAAGGCTTCTTTGCTCACCCTCCCGAATACTTCGACCTCCGGGAGGCCTTCAGTAAGAGGCAAGCTGCCACCCTTCCCCCCCATTGTCCATACGACTGTGCCATAGAACTCCTACCCAGCTCCACACCTCCCCGGGCCGTATATACTCCCTCTCGACCCCTTAAGCAGCAGTCATAGACAATTACATCCGGGAGTCGCTAGAGGCAGGTTTCATTCGCCACTCTACATCCCCAGCTGGTGCAGGCTTCTTCTTCATGGGTAAGAAGGATGGAGGCCTGTGTCCTTGTATCAATTTCAGAGGGCTGAACCGGATTACGATCTAGAATCATTACCCCCTACCCCTGATGTCCGCCGCCTTGGACTTGGCTCAAGGGGCCAAATTCTTCACCAAACTGGACCTCCGCAACACTTACAATCTGGTGAGAATCAGGGAGGGAGATGAGTGGAAAACTGCCTTTAAGAGAGGTTTAGCATTCTCTGTCGCTTTTGAGTAGTTTATGTGAAAGAGCAACCTAGAATAGGAACTTTTTCTGAGCAAGACTTCAAAGTTCTTATATGAAATACCCATGACTGCCAACTTGGGAGAGTGGAGGAGAAAGGTAGAGAGGCGAGTACAGGAGGGCAGGTCAGACGAGATAAAATAGCATATTCCTTAGTGTCACATGCATTTTGAGTTATACCTGTATACTCTCAGAAGAGAGGGTAGTTAGTACCAAGAATGGGTTCTTAATTTTGTCGCTGTAGGGGAACCCTTTTTTGGGCTGTGGAGAATATTTTTATTTCGTTTTTTTGAATAACCCTTTGTATAACTATTTGTATAGTTCTTCATTACATTGTTAGAACCAGAGGGTTCTTTATTACACTGTTGAAAATTTCCCGGCTACTGGTTGCAGTGAAAATATGGTAAATATTCAAAAAGCAGCTGTATTTTCAAAGTTGGATTAAGGTATTTTTGCTGTAAGGGTCCTTCTGTATTCTGATAACCTGGAAGTGTTCCTCACTTGGGATTTGAACTCACAACCTCTCAGTTGCTATTGACCTGAATTTCCTGTACACCCCCGAGTCTGTAGGTATAATGGAGATTTGTAAAAATATTAGAATATTGGGACAAAAGTTTCTGTCATTTGTCCCAATGGGGTTCCATTTAGAACTATCTCATGAAGAACCCTCTGGTTCCAGGTAGAACCAATAACAGGCTCTACAGTTATACTTATAGGATACTTCAGATGCGCTTATGGCACACACTGTTAGGTACTCACATGGTACAGGTCGTTATCTTTATTGGTAAATGTGCGCAAAATCTAATATATTGGGACATTTTTCTACCCAATATATTCAATATAAGGTACAATCATTACTGCACTCATTAGCATATTTGCAGGCATGGTCTAAAATATGTTGTATTTGTGCCAACCATTAGTGGAAGTGTTGTACGAGTTAAAATGGTTTCATCATTATATTGATAAAGGTTGAGCAACTCATTTGTCTACTTCCAGTTCTGCAATCTTTGTAATAGCTTGTAAATATGAAGAGCTGCACTGGACCTCAACAGGATCAGTGTCCCTGAAACAAGGACGGTTGTTGCTAACGTGCGCTAATGTGACTAGAATGACTTTGTAAAAACAGCCAACTGTCCGGGACATAGACATGTCTTATATGGGCAGAAAGCTTAAATTAACTGCAGTTTCCAATTTACAGTAGCTATTACATTGAAAAATTACCATGCTATTGTTTGAGGAGAGTGCACAACAACAAAACACTTTTATCACGGCAACTGGTTTGATACATTCACCGCTGAAGGTAAATACTGTACTTACATTCAGTAATCTTGCTCTGATTTGTCATCCTGAGGGTCCCCGAGATAAAATGTAGCATAGTTTTGTTTGATAAAATCCCATTTTTATATTAAAATGTAGGAACTGGGTTCTACAGTTTGAACCTCTTCCACAAACTTCAAAGTGTTTCCTTTCAAATGGTATCAAGAACATGCATATCCTTGCTTCAGGTCCTGAGCTACAGGCAGTTAGATTTGGGTATATCAGTTTAGGCGGAAATTGGAAAAAAGGGTACGATCCTTAAGCGGTTGAGGTTAATGTGCATTTTCCGATTAACTTAATGGCAGTTAAGGAAGTTTGTGTTTATTTTTGAATAATTTACTATGAGTTTGCAGCAAGTACACTACCTTCAGAAAGTATTCAATAAATCATCAATCAAATGTATTTATTTATAAGCCCTTTTTACATCAGCAGATCTCACAAAGTGCTTATACGTAAACCCAGCCTAAAGCCTCAAACAACAAGCAATGCAGATGTAGAAGCATGGTGGCTAGGAAAAACTCCCTATAAAAGGCAGGAACCAAGGAAGAAATCTAGAGAGGAACCATGCCACGAGGGGTGGCCAATCCTCTTCTGGCTGTGCCGGTTGGAGATTATAAGAGTACATGGCCATTAAGGCCAGATCGTTCTTCAAGATGTTCAACTGTTCATAGATGACCAGCAGGGTCAAATCATACTCATAGTGGTTGTAGAGGGTGCAACAGGTCAGCACCTCAGGAGCAAATGTCAATTGGCTTTTCATAGCCGCGCATTCAGAGGTTGAGAAAGCAGGTGCGGTAGAGAGAGAGAGGAAGAGAGAGAGAAAGAGAGGGAGAGAGAGGGTCAAAAGCAGCAGGTACGGGACAAGGTAGCACGTCCGATGAACAAGTCAGGGTTCCATACCTGCCGGCAAAACAGCAGAAACTGGATCAGCAGCACGACCAGGTGGACTGGGGACGGGGACAGCAAGGAGTCAACAGAAAGTATTCAATAAATCTTCAATCAAATGTATTTATTTATAAGCCCTTTTTACATCAGCAGATCTCACAAAGTGCTTATACGTAAACCCAGCCTAAAGCCTCAAACAACAAGCAATGCAGATGTAGAAGCATGGTGGCTAGGAAAAACTCCCTATAAAAGGCAGGAACCAAGGAAGAAACCTAGAGAGGAACCATGCCACGAGGGGTGGCCAATCCTCTTCTGGCTGTGCCGGTTGGAGATTATAAGAGTACATGGCCATTAAGGCCAGATCGTTCTTCAAGATGTTCAACTGTTCATAGATGACCAGCAGGGTCAAATCATACTCATAGTGGTTGTAGAGGGTGCAACAGGTCAGCACCTCAGGAGCAAATGTCAATTGGCTTTTCATAGCCGCGCATTCAGAGGTTGAGAAAGCAGGTGCGGTAGAGAGAGAGAGGAAGAGAGAGAGAAAGAGAGGGAGAGAGAGGGTCAAAAGCAGCAGGTACGGGACAAGGTAGCACGTCCGATGAACAAGTCAGGGTTCCATACCTGCCGGCAAAACAGCAGAAACTAGATCAGCAGCACGACCAGGTGGACTGGGGACGGGGACAGCAAGGAGTCATCAGGCCAGGTAGTTCTGAGGCATGGTCCTAGGGCTCAGGTTCTCAGGGTGGGGAGAGACAGCGAGAGCGAGAGAGAGAGAGAGAGAGAGAGAGAGAGAGAGAGATGGAAGACAGAAAGAGATGGGAGAGATGTGAGAGAGAGAGATGGGAGAATTAGAGGGAGCATACATAAGTTCACACAGAACACCAGATAAGACAGGAGAATTTCACCAGATAGAACAGACTGATCCTAGCCCCCGGGTATATAGACTACTGCAGCATAGATACTGCCAAAGCACAGCCCCCATACCACTAAAGGGAAATCAACAGAACACCAACTTACAGTACTACTCTGAGACAAGGCTGAGTACAGCCCACGAAGATCTCCTCCACGGCACAAGCTGGAGGGGACGCAAAACCAGACAGGAAGATCACGTAAGTGACTCAACCCACTCAAGTCAAGTATAACGAAAAAAGCCTGGCACGACGGGACGCAACCCTCCTAGAGACGGCATGGTAGAGCACTAGTAAGCCAGTGACTTCCCAGTAGTGGGGTCAGAGGCAGAGAATCCCAGTGGAGAAAGGGGAGCCGGCCAGGCAGAGACAGCAAGGGTGGTTCGTCACCCCAGTGGCTTGCCGTTCACCTTCACACCGTTGGGTCAGACTACAGTCAATCATAGGATCTACTGGAGAGATGAGTTTTCAGTAAAGACGTAAAGGTCGAGACCGAGTCTGCGTCAGATTTTTGCAATGTTGACTTTTTCCACATTTTGTTGAGTTACAGCCTGAATTTAAAATGTATTAAATTGAGATCACTGGCCTACACACAATACCCCATAATGTCAAAGTGTAATTATGTTTTTCGAAGTATTTACAATGTAATAATAAATGAAAGCTGAAATGTCTCGAGTCAATAAGTATTTGTTATGGCAAGCTTAAATAAATTCAGGAGTAAAAATGTCACATAAAAGTTGCATGGACTCACTTTGTGTGCAATAATATTGTTTAACATGATTTTTGTGTGACTACCTCATTGCTGTACCCCACACATACAATTATCTGTAAGGTTCCTCAGTCGACTAGTGAATTTCCAACACAGATTTAACCACAAAAACCAGGGAGTTTACTTTATGTCCTTAATACAAAGTGTACTGTTTGGGGCAAATCCAACAGAACATGGTGGTGGCTGCATCATGTTATGGATATGCTTGTCATTGGCAAGGACTAAGGAGTTTTTGGTTATAAAAAGAAACGGAAGAAAGCTAAGCAAAGGCAAAATCATAGAGGAACATTTTCCAACAGACACTGGGAGACAAACATACCTTTCAGCAGGACAATAACCTAAAACACAAGGCCAAATGTACCCTGGTTTTGCTTACCAAGACGACATGAATTTTTCCTGAGTGGTCTAGTTACAGTTTCGACTTAAATCGGCTTGAAAATCTATGGCAATACTTGAAAATGGCTCTCTAGTAATGATCAGCATCTAACATGACAGAGCTTGAAGAATTTAAAAAAGAATAATGTGCAAATATTGTACAATCCAGGTGTATAAAGCTTAGAGACTTACCCAGAAAGACTCACAGCTGTAATTGCTGCCAAATGTGATTCTAACATGTATTGACTCAGGGGTGTGACTACTTATGTATTTGATATTCAATACATTTGTAAAAAATACATAAACACATTTTATCACTGTGTGTAAATGGGCGAGGAAAAACATGCATTTAAGCCATTTTGAATTCAGGCTAACACAACAAAATGTGGAATAAATCAACGGGTATGAACACTTTCTGTAGGCACTGTAGTTATTCTAAAATTCACAGTAACTTCCTGTTGCTGATTTTTGGCACGCTCACTTACCTGACGGTGTGGCAGGAAGGTCAGTTGGTTGTCAGCCAAGAGGTTGAGGCCAGGTGAGGCTGTCCCAAGTGTGCTCACCAGAAATAATGCTTAGTAGTACTTTCCTGCTGTCAAATGACCTAGTGGTCTCATGGGTGGAATGTTATTCATATTTTTAAAAATGTCTTGGTAATTATTATATATATTTTTTAAACCTGTCAAAAATCTGTTGTTTCCATGTCAAACTGTTTTGTTATATTTCAGTCTTCTGTGAAGTATTTAAAGTGTAATATTGGGACGCAAACTCGAAATGTAATACTTTTCAACTGACAGTTGAAGAAGGTGTCTTTTTTGTAAGCCCAAAACCATATGTGTGAGGTGTATATTTTTTGTTTCAAAGTAGATTAGTTTAAGACCAGGAAACACTCTGTGTGACCATGATTTAGCCCACTGCAGTAAAAGGACAGTGGGGCTCTTTATCACATTCTCTTACAAATACAGCAGAACTGACAGTGTTAAAAGACATGCTCAACCTTTGACAAAATAATCATCAACCACTTAAACTGGTACAACACTTCCACTGACGATTGGCACAAATACACGAAATTCAGTAACTTGTTGTTGTTTACTGTACTTTCACTGCAACCGGTAGACTGTAGTGTACTGTAAAATTACAGGAACTTTTTAACAGTGTAGCATTTCATGGCATAAAGGAAAACATGGTGGAGAGGGAAAGAACAGGAAGGTTCTTCACAACCATCACAGCAATAAAGAACCCTTCCTGAAATGCAAAAACAATTGTTACACATACTATGTCACCCTGACCCCGGACAAAGAACCCCCCCAACAACACTTTTTTTAGCGTGTACTCCTTGAACATCAATTAGCTTATATTCCCACTCTTTTTAGGGCTCAAAGAGCTTTAGCACTTCAGTGTGTAGTGTTAAATGCATCCGCATGCATTATACACTTTATTTGCACATTAGTGTGTCATGCAGCATAATCCGTTTTGCAACAGAACGTTTAAAACATATCCAATATATTCCATGCTGTAATCTTCATATTAAAAAGCTACAATATTCACAAAGTTTATGGGTTATGGGTTATACTTAGGAAAATGTTTTAAAGATTTGTGATTCTAGTTTTCATATGAATAATTACAGGTAAATTACTGGTACATTTTGAAAGTTACTGTGAATATTACCTGCCTTTGCAACCCTATATATAGTCCACAATGCTAATGCTACTGTAACTATTGTCCACTTCAGATAGACAGCTCATAGTGCTTTTTATATTTTCCCCTCAGGCTTCCTGTATTACAGGGACATCTCCAAGGCTGTCAGTAAAGCCGAGGCCAAAGCTCTTAGAAGCATCATTGAAGAGACTGCCCATTGGATCGCACCCGATTCTATACTGGCTCTGACGGGTGGCTTTCGCAGGTACAGTACAACTCTTATCTCAGCTTGTCAGTGTGGATGTATTTGTGTACGTTATTGAGTTTGAAATAGTGAGCCATTGCAACACTTTCTGTACAGTATGGAATAGTCTTAGTTTCTTGTTGTTTTCAGTCTACATATGACAGACATGGTTCTTTTGTTCCTGCCACGCAAGAGAGAAGAGGCATCAATCGTGTGTTACACTACAGTAATTACATTCAGCATCTAAACCAATGTCACTTACATGACATTACCATGTTCACAAGGAACGTCTACATTAACTTAAAAGGCCTGCTAGGCGAATACAATGTGGGTCCTGCGCCATCACTTTCTCTTTATGTCAGTTCCCAGTGAGCTCGAAGCACTGGGCTCTATGGTATTGTAAAAATGTTGCCGTGACTGGTGGCGGTGTGTGGTTAAATAATGCATGAGCAGTCTGGCAATAAGGACGGGCGCTTCTCCTCTCTACAGGAGTGACAGGCCTTCTGCTGCTTAGTCAACAGTCTGTTCCACGTATATCTCGTATAGGTCTTTCTGATCTGTCCTCGTTCCACAACCATCTCTCTCTTTTTCTTTCTGTGTCGCAGGGTGGGCCATTTCTTGTCCTGACTCGTGTACTGGAGGCATGCTCTGCAGAGTGGTCATTAGCTGTCACTGTCACAAAGTCATAAAATCGGATTTGAAACCTAACCCTCACCTTAAAGGCCCACCTTAGAGGAAGTTGCCGCAATATGTTTTGAGTAATTCCTGTCCTACAGCAAAAATTCTTGTTTATGTTTCACCTCGAAGACTGACGCAGGCTGGTAATACATATTCAGGAATTGGGGGTGGGAACGTTGTGGTGATTTCCACATTTAGCAGAGAAATAACAATAAATAGGCCACTGACTGACAGCTGTCAATGTAACTAGCTAGCACGCTAACCTTAGCAAGCTAATGAAAGTTATGTGAACACCATTTCAGTTAAGACAGGCATACGAGTTGTTGACATGTTGAGGGTTGAGATTTGTCTGACTGCCATTTTATAATTCCATTGAAACAGTGTCGGATTCCAGACGTCATTCATATTTGGAAACGCACACAGCCATGATCATATAGCTATATTCTTCGTTCTCTCTGTTATCATTTCAGCAAGCTAGCTAGCTATATACCAATGCATTATCTAAATTGTGCAGCTATATATCAATGCATTATCTAAATTGTGCGGCTATACAGTATATCAATGCATTATCTAAATTGTGCAGCTATACAGTATATCAATGCATTGTCTAAATTGAAGCAGGGAATCTGCCATAGAAATAGAACGAATATAAGCTCCGGTAATATGGATAGCCTAACTATTGAATGGTTTGGAGTGTGTATTGAAGCAATGGGCAGGTTTGTTTTGCATGACCCAGTATCCAGTGCTACACTGATTCTTTAGAATCAATGGAATCGTCAAAAAATGTGCAAACCCTGCAAACCTTTTTTTAAATGTTTTATTTCCTCTTTATTTAACCAGGTAGGCATGTTGAGAAGAACTTCTCCTTTACAACTGCGACCTGGCCAAGATAAAGCAAAGCAATGCGACAAAAACAACAACACAGAGTTACACATGGGATAAGCAAACGTACAGTCAATAACACAATAGGAAAATCTATATACAGTGTGTGCAAATGTAGTAAGATTAGCGAGGTAAGGCAATAAATAGGCCATAGTGGGGTTAAATTACAAATTAGCAATAACGCTGGAGTGATAGATGTGCAGATGATGATGTGCAAGTAGAGATACTGGGGTGCAAAAGAAAAGAAAATAACAATATGGAGATGAGGTAGTTGGGTGTGCTATTTACAGATGGGCTGTGTACAGGCACAGTGATTGGTAAGCTGCTCTGACACCTTGGGCACAGGGCCATGCAAAACGAATTTGCCTAAAACGTTAGTGGTCAAAACCATTAATCTTGGGGTGACGGGGGGAGCGGGATTCTAAAATACAACCATATCACACAATTTTACCATTTCTAAAAGTGTTTTCTTTATGAAGACTAGCTCAAAAATAAGTGAAACCTGACAAACTATTCAATGCTGCACCCCCTATTTTAATTTGCTCCATGGCAAGGTGGCCAAGTGTAGCGTCGTCACAAGTTAACAGCCACAACGTATCCAATTGTTACTTATTGGCTGTTTTATCTAGTGGAAACCAAAGTGTTGGCTACAGAGAATAACTGTTTGGATCTCAGTCAAAAAGTGGAATTTCAACTGGTGTTTCTACTGGTATGGGCATTTAACCCTAACCTTAACCACACTGCTAACCCTAATGCCTGACCATAATTTTTGTTTTCATAAATGTTTATGATATAGACGATTTTGACTTGCAGCTGGCCCATCTAGCGGAAATTGCTCAGTTTTGCCTACAGGGCAAGATTCATGACAATAAACTTCAACCTGTTTCTGTATCTCTCGCTCTCTCTCTGTCTCTGTGTGTATCTCTCTCTCGCTCTCTCTCTCTCTCTGTCTCTCTCTCTCTATCTCTCTGTCTCTCTCCCTCTCTGTCTCTCTCTCTCTCTCCCTCTCTCTCTCTCTGTCTCTCTCTCTCTCTCTCTCTCTATGTGTGTGTGTATCTCTCTCAATTCAATTCAATTCAATTCGCTTTATTGGCATGACGTTTCAATGTACATATTGCCAAAGCTTATTTTGGATATTTACAATATAAATAAAAATGAGAAACAAAAATGTCAATGGGACAACAGTAACAACAATAACCAAGGGTTAAAATAACCATACATTCAACAATAACAATAAGCATACAGTAGAGTACATGTGCAGGTTGATTGGTCTGTCAGATACTGTCCCTCAACTTATGGCAGGCAGCAATGTAGTGCGCTGCCAACCCACAGCTCTCAGCGTCCTGCCCCAACAGGACGGGTAGCCTATCCTCATCAGAGAGGTCTTTGAAACCTTGAATAAGGGTTTAAAATTTGGGAAAATGACACTATCTAATTGTTTTATATTTTTGACATTTTGTCAGGAAATGCAGCTCCGTCTCAGGTTCTGCTGTTGTGCAGTGGTTGCACAGCTTTTCCTCTACAGAGAGCCA
The DNA here is from genome assembly GCF_045679555.1 of Salvelinus alpinus. NCBI lineage: Eukaryota > Metazoa > Chordata > Actinopteri > Salmoniformes > Salmonidae > Salvelinus > Salvelinus alpinus. The sequence continues at coordinate 7,971,821 of NC_092117.1, forward strand.
GATTTTCCTGTGTCTACCCTTCTCAATGGCAAGGCAGTGCTCACTGAGCCTGTACTTTGTCAAGGTTTTTCTAAGGTTTTTGATCAGTAACCATGGTCAAATATTTAGCCACGGTGTACTGTCGATTTAGGGCCAGATAGCACTGCATTTTGCTTTGTGTTTGTGCTTGTGTTTCCCAATAAGCAATGTAGTTTTGTTTTGGCTGTGTTGTAATTTGGTTTATTCTGATTGATTGGATGTTCTGGTCCTGAGGCTTCAGTGTGTTAGTAGAACAGGTTTGTGAACTCAGCCCCAGGACCAGCTGGATGAGGGGACTCTTTTCTTTGCTCAGCTCTTGGCATTGCAGGGCTTGGTAATGATATGAGAGGGGGTCACTGTATTTTAGACGTTTCCAAAACTGAATTGCTCTTTTTTGATTTTTTATTATTAGTGGATATTGGCCCAATTCTGCCCTGCATGCATTGTTTGTAGTTTTCCTCTGGACATGGAGAATCTTACAGAACTCTGCATGCAGGGTTTCAATGGGGCGTTTGTCCCATTTGATTAAATCTTGTTTTGCAAGTGGACCCCACACCTCGCTACCTTAAAGTGCAATTGGTTCAATTACATATTCAATTCGTTTTAGCCTAATTTTAATAGGTATTTCAATTTGAATTGGCTTTTTAATGGCGTAGAATGCCCTGCGTGCTTTCTCTCTCAGTTCATTCACTGCCTCATTAAGGTGTCCAGTTGAGGTTATTTTTAAACCTAAGTAATTGTAGTGTGTACAGTACTCTATATATTTTGTACCAATTGAGAACGTTGGTCTAATTCCCTGAGATCTGGATCTTCTCTGGAAAATCATTATTTTAGTCTTTTTGGGGTTTACTGCCAGGGCCCAGGTCTGGCAGTACTGCTCTAGCAGGTCCAGGCTCTGCTGTAGGCCATGTGCTGCGGGTGCAAGCAGGCATAGGTCATCTGTGAAGAGTAGGCATTTAACTTCTGAATTGTAACACCAGGGGCTGAGGATTTTTCTAGAATAGTGGCCAATTTGTTAATGTAAATATTGAAGAGTGCAGGGCTCAGATTGCAACCCTGGCGAAGGCCCCGCCCCTGGTTAAAGAATTCTGTTATTTTCTTACCAATTTTAATGCTGCACGTATTGCCAGTATACATTGATTTAATTATGTCATATGTTTTACCCCCTACACCACTTTCAATAACTTTGTAGAGCAGTCCTGTATGCCAAATAGAATCAAATGCTTTTTGGAAGTCGATAAAGCAAGCGTATATTTTGGTATTATTTTGGTGGACATGTTTATCTATCAGGGTGTGTAGGGTGTAAATATGATCAGTTGTGCGATGTTTTGGTATAAATCCAATTTGGCTTTTACTCAAGACATTGTGCTTATTAAGGAAGCTTAGAACTCATACATTGATAATACTACAGAAAACCTTCCCCGGGTTACTGTTCACACAAATGCCTCTGTAATTGTTAGGGTCAAATTTGTCTCCGTTCTTAAAGATTGGGGTTATGAGTCCTTGATTCCAGATGTCAGGGAAATAACCTACACTCGGGATCAAATAGGTGTGTGTGTGTGTGTGTGTGTGTGTGTGTGTGTGTGTGTGTGTGTGTGTGTGTGTGTGTGTGTGTGTGTGTGTGTGTGTGTGTGTGTGTGCGTGCGTGCGTGCGTGCGTGCGTGCGTGCGTGCGTGCGTGCGTGCGTGCGTGCGTGCGTGCGTGTGTGTGTGCGTGCATGCGTCCGTGTGTGTTTAGTGCAGATGTATTGGAGGAGCTGTTTGATCTCACTTAATCCTACAGGGTTCTCCTGTCCTCTGACGACCTCTGTCTAGCTGCGCTGGTCCTGCTGTTGGGCCCTGTGGAGTGGAGGAGGGCCAGTTCTGGGCCGTGGGGCTTCCTCTCTGGTCTGGTAGGGGTTGTGGTCTGGTGCGGGGTAGTAGGCTGGGCCCGGTCCGGTCTGGCTAAGTCGATGGAAGTGGTGATGCTCTGGTGGTGGGTGGGGCCTGTGGGGTGCGCTGGGTCTGGTGTGGCGTTGAAGGGGCCTGGGGCTCCTTGGTGGTCCAGTGGTCTGGTAGGGGTCTCTGGGTGGTCCTCTGTCCAGTGCGGCATGGGGTGTTTGTCTACCAAGTGCCACGTCCTTTAGAGACTTGGCAAACATCCCTACTGTCTGTTTCCTCAGGTGGGAGTGGTCGTGCAGATGCTCTGGGGTGATTGTTGGGTGGTGAGCAACGTGTACGTTCGGGAGTAGACCACACCCTCTGGTGATGTCAGCGTTAACTTTCTGAATGGTACGGGATGAAAGTCTTTGCGAGGCAGCAGAGTGGAGATGGTGATGTGGGAGTTGGGGAACCGCTCAGAGGCCCTCTCTGCTACTCTGTTGACCAGGCTGCCTACTCTCTCCTGCTCCTCTCGCAGGTTGTTGGTGCCGGTGTGAATAATAATGTGGCCTGGTGTGCCAAAGTCAGGCTGGGACAGGATGTGGAGTGCATCCTGTGTTTTTGGGCACCATATTTTGAACACCTTGTGTTGGGGGAAGAGTTTATCTTCTTGGATGAATTTCCCGTTTGAGTCAATGAGGATGGCCACCTCAGTGGGTTTTACCAGATTAGTGTGTTTACGGTCTGGGGCTGGAGTACACAGGGCCTGTGTACATAGAGGGGTGTGTGGGGGTGTGTCAGGGGGGGCCAGAGAGCTTCTCTCTGTAGTAGGTGTCCCCATGTGAGTCTTCTTGTTGACTGGGGGTGTGGGTAAAGTGTTGCCGGTTTGGGGGAGGGTTGTGGGTAAAGGTGGGTCAGTGGGGTTATTAGGAGTGGTGAGGGGCTGCAGCTTCTCTCTGGGAGTCTCTACAGTCTGCTCTCTGTGCTGTAGCACTTTCTTTTTCCATCTCCTCCTTTACCTGCACCAGCTCTCTCCTCATGGTGGCCTTTACCTCCTCAAGCGCTGTGGTAAGGCTCTCTCTCAGCTCCTGGACAGAGTTCTTCAGCTGGGTCCAGCACTGGTTGATCTGGTCCTGTATAAGCTATGTGTCTGGGCTGGTGGTGGTGTAGCTGGGAGGCTGCTCCTTCAGCTCAGTAACCCATACCTCTAACAGAGCCAGCCTGTCTCTCAACAGGCTGATGGTAGTGTGGTCTTGGCTCTGGTGGTTGTAGGCAGGCAGGGGGGAGGATGGTCCTGCTGTTGGGGTGCCTGAGGTGAGGGGAGAGGTCGGGGTGCTGTCCTTTTCTTTTTTGCTTTCCGCTGTCTTCGTTAGGGTGGGGAAGTCCTGCACAACAGAGCTGAGTGCAGCCTCACTGCCCTGGACCATGACAGTGCCATTCTGATACATGTTTACCGTCAGAAACCTGTTTTCCTGGTCCTTATCGCTGTCCTCAAAAATGTGGATTTGTCTTCCCTTGCAGATGCCTTTTTTTGTGGTTTAGCTGAAATGGCTGGTTACAGCTGTATGCCAGGCAGTAGTGTGGTCTGTTTACCACCAGTAAACAGTTAGAGCTAGACGGTGAGCTAGCTGACAGATTTGAATTTGGCTAGCTAGCACGATTATAACAAGTCAGGAGCCGTCTCTCTCTCTCTCTCTCTCTCTCTCTCTCTCTCTCTCTCTCTCTCTCTCTCTCTCTCTCTCTCTCTCTCTCTCTCTCTCTCTCTCTCTCTCTCTCTCTCTCTCTCTCTCTCTCTCTCTCTCTCTCTCTCTCTCTCTCTCTCTCTCTCTCTCTCTCTCTCTCTCTCTCTCTCTCTCTCTCTCTCTCTCTCTCTCTCTCTCTCTCTCCGGGTCACTTAGATATGTCCTTGTTTTTGAAAGAAAAGCAAATTTAGTTTGAGAAACAGACGTCTCAAAAGTCCTCAACTGACAGCTTCATTAAATAGTACCCACAAAACACCAGTCTCAACGTCAACAGTGAAGAGGCGACTCTGGGATGCTGGCCATCTAGGCAGAGTTCCTCTGTCCAGTGTCTGTGTTCTTTTGCCCATCTTAATCTTTTATTTTTATTGGCCAGTCTGTGATATTACTTTTTCTTTGCAACTCTGCCTAGAAGGCCAGCATCCCGGAGTCGACCCTTCACTGTTGACGTTGAGACTGGTGTTTTGCTGGTACTATTTAATGAAGCTGCCAGTTGAGGACTTGTGAGGCGTCTGTTTCTCAAACTAGACACTAATGTACTTGTCCTCTTGCTCAGTTGTGCATCTTCAGTTTCTTGGCAATTTCTCACATGGAATAGCCTTCATTTCTCAGAACAAGAATAGACTGATGAGTTTGAGCCTGTAATCGAACCCACTAATGCTGATGCTCCAGATACTCAACTAGTCTAAAGAAGGCCCGTTTTATTGCTTCTTTAATCAGCACAACAGTTTTCAGCTGTGCTAACATAATTGCAAAAGGGTTTTCTAATGATCAAAAAGCCTTTTAAAATGATGAACATGGATTAGCTTACACAGCGTGCCATTGGAACACAGGAGTGATGGTAGCTGATAATGGGCCTTTGTATGCCTGTGTAGATATTCTATTAAAAATCAGCCGTTTCCAGCTACAATAGTAATTTACAACATTAACCATGTCTACACTGTATTTCTGATAAATCTTATTTTATTTTAATGGACAAAAAACGTGCATTCCTAAGTGACCCCAAACTTTTGAACGGTAGTGTATATAATGTAGGTAAAATTAGTGGAAAGCGACAAACTTGGTGATAAAAAAAAAAAAAAAAAAGATCTTTCTTATTTGTCAATTTTTAGGAAAGTCACACTCCACTCAGGTTATTTCTGAAAAGATTCCAGTCACCTTAATTTTGGAAACCTCAATTTATAAACAATTGTGGAAGTATAGTTATTTGTAACGCTCTGGGCGGCCACACAAGCATACTGTGTGGCCTGTGTGCCAATAGCCTCTCTACTCCAGTGTGGTTGTTCTTCTGGAAACAGCTGGCAATGTCACATTACTCTTGTACCCTAAGGAGGGATGACAGCTGGAATGATATTTGATTATATTATATTATTATGTAAATATTGTCTTCGTGGGGGAAAGAGGAAGAGAAGGAAAAAGTGATGATCATGGGTGGCTAACATTATGATTGGAGTTGAGAGGATGAAACCGTAGATTATTTATACTGAACAAAAATATAAATGCAACATGTAAAGTATTGGTCCCGTGTTTTATGAGATGAGATAAAAGATCCCAGATATTTTCCATACACACAAAAATCTTATATCTCTCTAATTTTGTGCACACATTTGTTGACATCCCTGTTAGTGAGCATTTCTCCTTTGCCAAGATAATCCATCCACCTTACAGGTGTGGCATATCAAGAAGCTGAATAAACAGCATGATCATTACACAGGTGCCACTTGTGCTGGGGACAATAAAAGACCACTCTAAAATGTGCAGTTTTCCCACACAACACAATGCCACAGATGTCTCAAGTTTTGAGGGAGCTTGCAATTGGCATGATGACTGCAGGAATGTCCACCAGAGCTGTTGCCTGAGAATTGAATCTTAATTTCTCTACCATAAGCCGCCTCCAACTGCGTTTTAGAGAATTTGGCAGTACATCCAACCGTCCACACAACCGCAGAACACGTGTATGGTGTTGTATGGGCGAGCGATTTGCTGATGTCAACATTCTGAACAGAGTGCCCTATGATGGCAGTGGGGTTATGGTATAGGCAGGCATAAGCTACGGACATTGCATTTTATAGATGGGAATATGAACGCACAAAAATACTGTGACCAGATCCTGAGGTCCATTGTGATGACCATTTCTTTTAAGGTATCTGTGACCAACATATGCATATTCCCAGTCATGTGAAATCCATAGATTAAGGCCTAATGAATTTATTTCAATTAACTGATTCCCTCATATGAACTTTAATTCAATACAATTCATGAAATTGTTGCATGTTGCATTTATATATTTGTTCAGTATATTTGATGTATTTGTTGAAGGATGTGTTGATGTTGAAGGGTCTATGAAGCATAAAATAATCTAATTTGCATCATGAACTGGTTGCTATGGTATTGTTCTTGGAGACAGGTGAACCCATCAAGTTCATCATTGACCCTTACATCGCACCGTCTGGAAAGAGAACATGTGCATCACCATGGAGATAATCTCAGGGTTGATGAAACACCTCTGCAGTGGAGACCTTTTAGACCAAAAATAAATGTTATTACATAAATAATTCAAATGTTCCCGAACAGTATGGCACCTTCCACTCATGCTCCTTTACATCACTTGATAACATAAAGGAGTTCAATGTACATAATGTGAATTCTAAACCCTGGTAGACCTTTTTATCTACCCATCCATCCATGCTAGTCCTACTGTCCTAGATGTATAATTCATATAAACTCTCTAGCCATTATTAAAAGTGAGAATAACCATACACACCCATTGTACCTCAGGGATTCTTGAAAGTCGGGACAATCCTTGTCCGGCAGGGAAACGAAAACATTTTATAGTTGAAAATAATAGATTTTGTTGCATTATTTGAACTGAAAAATTACATTTAGGAGGATTGTATTTTTCAAAATATTTTCCATATGATTAATTTCCATGTAGGAAGTCCCTTTGTCCTGAGCAAAAACAGACAACTGAAAACTGATCCTTTGTGACTTGTAGGAATATTTCTCTCAAGACTTGGATTCAACACTCAAAACTCAGGATAAGACCCAGATGCAGACGGCTAGAGTCACAGATGTTTATTGACCCAAACAGGGGGCAGGCAAAAGACAGGTCAAAGGCAGGCAATCCAGGGCAGATGCAATAAGGTACAGAACAGCAGGCTGGCTCGGGGTCAGGACAGGCAGAATGGGGAAACTAGGAAACAAAACTTGAGAAAGCAGGGAAACGGGAAAACACGCTGGTAAGACCTGACAAGACAAACTGGCAACAGACAAACAGAGAACACAGGTATAAATACACAGGGGATAATGGGGAAGATGGGCGACACCTGGAGAGGGGTGGAGACAAGCACAAAGACAGGTGAAACAGATCAGGGTGTGACACTTATAGGGGCATTTCTAAAATTGTAAACATTTCTAAAATTGTTTCTGTTATTACATACAGCTGGAAATAACTTTTGTTATTGAAATCACTGGCCACTAGACAGTTGAATAATGTTTACATATTTTTGCTTGTATATATGTGTTTATACTGTATTCTATTCTACTGCATTTAATCTTTGCCACCCCGACATTGCTCATCCTATATGTTCCTTAATTCCATTCTTTTACTTTTAGGTTGTGTCTATTGTTGTGAATTGTTAGATATTACTGCACTGTTGGAGGGAGAAACACATGCATTTTGCTTCAGCCGCAATAATATCTGCTTAACATCTGTATGTGACAAATAACATTTGATTTGATACTAATTGCCTACTAATTGCCTACTAATTGGTTTCTGATGTCATTGGAAACACTTATCTTCCTCTATCTTTTTTTACTACAAAACATAGAAACGTGCCATTTTCACATATGTTAATGTTAGGGTGGGGCTGGTGATGATGAATATGAATATGAAGTTGAAAAAGGGTGACATCTCCCTTTAAGATAATGTTTTTGTAAGTATTCTGAAATATGTTAATCACTGTTCTGTAATTTACACTAGGTATACAAAACATTAGGAACACCCTAATATTGAGTTGCACACCCCCTTTTGACCTCAGACGAGCGTAAATTCCTCGGGGAAATGGACTCTACAAGATGTCGAAGCGTTCCACCGGGATACTGACTCATGTTGACTCCAATGCTTCCCACAGTTACAGCAAGTTGGCTGGATGTCCTTTGGGTGGTGGGCCTTTCTTGATTCACACGGGAAACTGTTGAGCGTGAAAAACCCAGCAGCGTTGAAGTTCTTGACACAAACCGTTGCACCTGTACTACCATACTGTACTACCATACCCCGTTCAAAGGCATTGTAATCTTTTGTATTGCCCATTTACCCTCTTAATGGCACACATACGCAATCCATGTCTCAGGTGTCTCAAGGCTTAAAAAGTATTCTTTAACCTGTCTCTTCCCCTTCATCTACACTGACTGAAGTGGATGTAACAGTGACATCAATAAGGGATCATAGTTTCACCTGGAGTCACCTGGTCAGTCTGTCATGGAAAGAGCAGGTGTTCTTGATGTTTTGTACACTCATTGTAAGTTTTAAGTATTTAAGTATTTTCTTAGCTAGACCTTAGGATAATGTTTGCTCCATAAATGTTGTTGTGTGTTCTGAAACTAGAAAAACATGCCAAAATGCAAATGAATGCTGGAGCATTATATATTATAACAATCAAGTCCTTTGAAAGGATCGGACCCTTTTTTTCAATTGTCGCCTAAAATGACATACCCAAATCTAACTGCCTGTAGCACAGGACCTGAAGCAAGGATATTCTAGATATCATTTGATAGGAAACACTTTGATGACAAATCAGGGAAAGATTACTGAATGTAAGTACATTATTTACCTTCAGAGGTGAATGTATCAAACCAGTTGCAGTGATAAAAGTGTTTTGTTGTTGTGCACTCTCCTCAAACAATAGCATGGTATTTTATTCTGTAATAGCTACTGTAAATTGGACACTGCAGTTAGATTAACACCAATGTAAGATTTCTGCCTATATAAGACATGTCTATGTCCCGGAAAGTTGGCTGTTGTTTACAATGTTTTCTAGTGACATTATTGCATATTGAGCAACAACTGTCCAGGTTTAGGAACACTGATTCCTTCGAGGTTAAACACATTTTTACATTTATTGTTGGACAATAAATGTAAAAAATAAATGCCTTGAACAATTAATATTATTTGGTGGGTGCTTATATTTGTCCTATGAATTGGAAATATGTTTTTTGCATATCCCAACTCCCCCAAGACACCCTCAAGCCAGGGTCAGCAACCCTGAATAATGCAATAATTAGGTTTAAGTGCCTTACTCAAGAGCACATTGACAGATGTTTCACCTTGTCGTCATGGGGATTCGAACGGTAACATCTATTATACGCTGCTGTGCCGCACGTGCACCATAAAAACACACAAAAATAACAAATGGAACATTTTACTTGCTTGACGTAGAAACAGGTGAACAGTTTTGGGACACTGAGCTGCACACGGTGGCTGTGTTACCAGTGGGTTGCTTTTGACAGTAAGGCTTGAATATAGGTTTGAACCTAGAAGAAGACCAAGAGACGACAGTAGGTAAGAACGAATCGACCGGATGGGCGAGAGGAATGTCCAGTTGTCCAGAAAAGCGTGGTAAACTGTGAGATGTCTGATATACATGAATAAATGTGTATTAGTACACTTGATGCACCATGTAAACCTCGTTCACTGTGGCAGTCTGCCTGTGTGATGACATGGCATATTATCCAGAGCCACTGGTTGGATTGGATTTACTGCACTCAAGCCAAAACTCATACTCTCTCCTTCCTGTAAAAGTCTATAACCAACTAACCAACTAACCAAAACAACTACAACCAACTTCTGTGGTAATTTAAACACATTTTGGAGCTTATGATTCTAAAGGTCTAAAGTAAATGCAAAGTCCATGTCTAAGGTGAATACACTTTTATTCATGCACAGGTGTGTCAACTAAAATATATATCCCAGACAAGATTGAAGAATTGGACAAGTAGACAAAGTGAATATAAATTAGTGTTTGTGTCTGTAGCTGTTGGTATGAATTTGAGTGGACAAGATTGAAGAATTGGACAAGTAGACAAAGTGAACATAAATTAGTGTTTGTGTCTGTAGCTGTTGGTATGAATTTGAGTGGTTAGGTTACATACAACGCATGCTGACAGAATGGCTGTGAGACAGAGAGAGACTGTTGCTTTACTCCCTTTGCTTCTGGTACCACTGAAGGCCACAGTCTTCAGTCAGACAGCTTGAAGATGTGTCACCATCCAGGCCAATGTCACAGCATGCAGTGGCCTGATAGGAGACGACCATAAATCCATTATGTACCTTTCATCACCAAAGCTGTGTTAGCATTTACTGCACGTTGCTGAACAATTCATTTATTTTGTTAGTGTCATTAATATATGAAAATTCACATACAGTATTCAGTTCAAAAGCATTGACTAATACACTACATGACTAAAAGTATATGTGTCACGTTCCTGACCTGTTTTCTCTTGTTTTGTATGTCTTTATTGGTCAGGGCGTGAGTGTTGGGTGGGTAGTCTATGTTTTGTATTTCTATGTTGGGTTTTGTGTTCGGCCTGGTATGATTCTCAATTAGAGACAGGTGTGTATCGTTTGTCTCTGATTGAGAGTCATACTAAGGCAGCCAGGGTTTCACTGGGGTTTTGTGGGTGTTTGTCGCTGTGTCTGTGTTTGTTGCACCACACGGTACTGTCTCGGTCGTTCCTGTTCATGTGTTCTTCGTTTCATGTAAGTTCGTAGTTTAGGTCTGTCTACGTCGTGTTTGTTATTTTGTAATTTCCAAGTGTTTTCGTATTTCGTCTTCGTGTTTCAATCAATATCATTTATGTCTAATTACCTCGCTGCATATTGGTCCACCGATCCTTCTCTCCTCTCCTCTTCCGAGGAGGACGACACCCGTAACAATATGGACATCTGCTTGTCGAACATCTCATTCCAAAAATCACGGGCATTAGTATGGAGTTGGTCCCCCCTTTGCTGCTATAACAGCCTCCACTCTTCTGGGAAGGCTTTCCACTAGATATTGGAACATTGCTACGGGGACTTTCTTCCATTCAGCCACAAGAGTATTAATGAGGTTGAGTACTGATGTTGGGCGATTAGGCCTGGCTCGCAGTCGACGTTCCAATTCAAGCACAAAATCATCTAGAATGTTATTGTATGCTGTAGCGTTAAGATATCCCTTCACCGGAAGTAAGGAGCCTAGCTAGAACCATGGAAAACAGCCCCAGACCATTATTCCTCCTCCACCAAACTTTACAGTTGGCATTATGCATTCGTGCAGGTAGCGTTCTCCTGGCATTCACCAAACCCAGATTTGTCTGTCAGACTGCCAGATGGTGAAGCATGATTCATCACTCCAGAGAACGCGTTTCCACTGCTCTCGAGTTCAATGGCGGTGAGCTTTACACCACTCCAGCCAACGCTTGGCTTTGCTCATGGTGATCTTAGGCTCGTGTGCAGCTGCTTGGGCATGGAGACCCATTTCATGAAGCTCCCGACGAACAGTTATTGTGCTGACGTTGCTTCCAGAGGCAGGTTGGAACTTGGTAGTGAGTGTTGCAACAGAGGACGCTTCAGCAGTTGGCGGTCCCATTCTGTGTGCTTGTGTTACCTACCATTTTGTGGCTGAGCTGTTGTTGCTCCTAGACGTTACTATTTCACAATAACAGCACTTACAGTTGACCGGGTGCAGCTCCAGCAGGGCAGAAATTTGACAAACTGACGGTGCCACGTTGAAAGCCACTGAGCTCTTCAGTAAGGCCATTCTACTGCCAATGTTTGTCTATGGAGATTGCATGGCAGTGTGCTCGATTGTATACACCGGGCAGCAACGGGTGTGGCAACCATGGTCCTGGAGTGCCGCAGGCACTTCATGTTTTTGATTTAACCGACCTGGTAGACCATGTGTGTTGAATTATTTCAGTTGGTCAGGACTGCGTTCAGTACATAAAAACATAATGGAATGTTCAATTGAACAGAAATGGTACTGTACTGAACAACTAGTTGAAAGACGGGGAGGGGTTGGGTTGTGGGTTCAAAATAGACCGCTGTCCTTTAAATACTTCACTCATTGCTTCAAGCCACACCCTGGCACACCCGCCGAACGAAGCAAACGTATCTGTCTGTTCAAGAATGTACAAGAATGTTGTGGGAAAACATGGCGTTCAGTACAAACCGTTCCACAACATAGAAAACGTTCAAGTGAACTGAATGCACCCCTGGTGTGGTGCCTAGTTGAAACTAAATCCTGCAGTACCTGCTGCACTCCAGGAACAGGGTTGCCTACCCCTCCTCTAGGGTTCCTGTGGTGATAAGATTGCCGTGCAAGGTATTGGGCAAAAGCTTTCTTCCAGGGCCCATATTCACAAAGCGTCTCAGAGTAGGGATAGTGATCTAGGATAACCTCCCCCTTGTCAATGTAATTGTACTCAGTGTGAAGGCAAAACTTATCCTAAAATCAGTACCATTGAGATTCTTTGTGAATATGGGCCCTGGCCTATCAGCAATGCCACTCCACCTGAAATACAACAAAACATGAATAATAATTAGCTTTGTCAGTCAGGAACTTAATTAACTAGCTAATGAAACACTAATGTAAATGTGCACAAGCCCCCTAATCAGACAAATTGTATGAAAACAACACAGCCTATTTGCAGTAAAATTAGGAGGGACTTTCAGTCACATAAGCATAAATAAAAACTCAGGGGAACAAAGTAGTCCGTCAAAAACTGTTCAGATAGTCAGTAACTACCTACCAATATAGCTACCAATTATATAGCTAGTTGTTGTTTTCTAGAAACCTAGCTAGAGTCCACTTAGCTAGCAAGCTAAGATGAACTCTGTTGATGGGGGTAAACTAACGTTAGCTACCAAAGGTAAACTCTGTTGATGGGGGTAAGATAACGTTAGCTAGCTTGTCCCCCAGCACTTTCAAGAGAGCTGGCAAGTTAATTACATTTTTATCAACTTCATCAATCAAATGAATAGCCAGCAAATATATTTGTTCACCTATGTGTCCCTTGTAGCAGCTAGCTGACGCAAGTTTTTGATGCATGCCAGGTAATCTGGAGATGCATAATTTTCAGCAGCGGCCCACACTGAATGTGAAGCTAACCAAAATAAAGATGAGCCCAATAATGACATTTCTGGTTTGCCTTTAAAATAAAGGTCACGCATCAAAACGGATACAAATAGTGGAATCATGCCATATTTGGACTAAATAATGCTTAACAATCGCACTGTGGATGTATTAGACTTCCTAATTGCATTGGGGCATACTCATATTTCACTGTACAACCTTACCTATGGATTTTGGTTCAATGAAATGGGGTATCCGCGTCATACCTCTTATTGCAAGACTTTGACACCACAGTGAAATGAGCCACATTAGCTCACCAGTCAACATACGGTTTATTGAACATTCACATTGCAATGTATTGTACAACCTTACCTATGGATCTTGGGTCCATGAAATGGGGTATCAGCCTACTCAATGACACCCAGAAAACACAGTTGTGAAGAGTTTACACATATTAGCATCATAGTCCTTATTGCCGAACTTTGACTGTGTTTGGTCAAATTAACACATTTATGTCTTTTGTTGAATTTCTATCACAATCTAAACTTGTTAAGCATTATCTAGTCCAAATATGCCATGATTCCACTATTTGTATCTGTTTGCGGCAGTTTCAATGCAAACCACAAATTCTGCTATTGTGGCTAATCGTTATTGTGACTAGCTTCGCATAGGTGGTGCAAAAGCAGGCAAAAGCAATGAAAAAATGAAAAAAACATTTTTTTAATTTCACTTCACCAATTTGGACTATTTTGTGTATGTCCATTACATGAAATCCAAATAAAAATCTATTTAAGTTACAGGTTGTAATGCAACAATTAGGAAAAATGCCAAGGTGCATGAATACTTTTGCAAGGCACTGTTCTTCACTCCTAAGAGTGTGTAGTGTAGGGTTTTTATGAGGTTTATGGCTCATTAAGAGCGTCCGTCTTGCTTTCCTTATGTCATTCCCACTCACAACGAGCATCTGTGTGTGCTCAGCTACGCATTCATAGTGGGCTGTGCTACATGCAGAGTGGTTAGAGGAAGAGAGAGAGATAGAGAAGAAATCTGAGCGGTCCAAGTTTTTTATGGAAAAGAGGTTATCTTGTGAAGAAGTCAGATGGAACACATTATTTATTAACAAAGACAGATTGACTCCTCCATCCCTTTGCAAGGGTGGGGGATGAACAGTGGGCACTGTCACAAGAAGTGCTGCGCTCTCTTCGGTCCTCTGCCTCTCGTCCCGTCATGGTCGTTGTCTCTTCTGAGTGCCTCTCGGCTGCCAGGGCGAGAAAATGAAAACATTTCTTGTCAGTTGAGCCCCTGTCTTCTCTGGTGCTGCCGGAAGGGCAGGGCCCGCTCTTAGTACACCAGGTGCTGCTGCTCGACGGGCTCTAGACGGGCACCAGGTGCTGCTGCTCTGGCCATAGACCCGGGTCTACTGGAGACGGTGGAGTGAGGGGGTTCCTTTGCAGCTGCTCTAGAAACCCTGCCAATGGTAGGTGTCTAGACAGCTGCTTCCTCTCCTCCTCAAGGTTCCCGAAACGTGTCGTCGCATCTTTGACGGCGGTTCTGAAGAGACCATTGTCAGAGATGGGGGAGTTCAATAGTGCGGCTTTGTCGGTTTCCTTCATAGCCATCAAAGACAGACAGAGGTGTCGCTCCACGACCACCGAAGTGGCTGTGGACCTCCCCGCACATGCATCCGACGGCTGTGTGAGACGGAGGATGGCGCTGGAAATCCTTGACGCTTCCTCTATCTCCTCTCTCGACAGCTCATTCCTACCCGTGGTGAGACGTGATAAAGAGGCTGCCAGGAGGGCAATATTATTAGCTGCTGCTACATCTTGTACACCTAGAGCGAAGGACTTCTCTGGCATCTGTGCTGTGAGACGGTCCTTGGTCGTAGGTAGTGTGGGTTTCTTGGACGACGGCCAGGAGCTCGAACCTGGGACGAGGTACGCAGCTAGTGCGTCCTCGAGTCTAGGGATCTCCTGAAGTCGTTTTCTGTCCACTTTGGTGACTGGGGTATACGCCTTCGCCGGCGCTCTGGCCGTTAAAGGCGTCTCCCATGCACCCTCCACATATTTAGCGAGTGAGGGCATGGTCGGTACCAAAGGCGGCGGGTTCGTCCTGCGATTTCTTCTCTTCTCTTCTCGGCTTCTTCAGTCCAGACCTGTCGCTGAAGATAATGGGAGGCTGATTGAGGGGACGCGTCCCCTTATATAGGGACACCTGTACTCCTATTGACTGCAGGTGTGTGCATAATTTTATCTCATGCTGTTCGCTGCCTAGGCAGCAGGGTAAACCACTAGAAGCAGAGCTCTCCTATGGGCGGAGCTCCACGATATAGAACTAAAACTTTCTTGTGCATGTGCAGCATCTCCCCTCAAACAAAATAAACATTTCTTGAAAGCATGGTTTACTAATGGGGAATGCAGTCAGAGGCTATAAAGGTGCTGCAGATGAGTCCCCCCCAGTTCTCTTTACTGAAGCCATGAGTGCACGTTTCAGTGCCCAACAGGTCGTAGATCAGATTTTTTCAGATGTCCAGGAGGAACGAGAGAACAATGATTTAAAAGAGGAGGAGGTATCTGAAGGAGAAGATGGGGAAGAATACAACCCAGAGCACGATGCATCATCTTCAGATGAAGAAGAAATACCCCAGGCTGAAAGAGAGACATTTTTGTCAAAGAACAGCAAAATAACATGGTCCTTGTCACCATATGACAACCAGGGCAGGATGGCACCACAAAATGTCATAAGGATGACCCCAGGGCCCACAAGACATGCAGATGCCCATGCCCAGGACATCGCCTCAGCATTCCACATCTTCATCACACCAGCCATCGAAAAAACATCATCCTGGAGATGACGAATTTGGAGGGTTTCCGTAAATATGGAGACAACTGGAAAAGGATGGATGAGATTGACCTGCGTGCCTACATAGGGCTGCTAATCTTAGCGGCTGTGTATAGGTCCCAAGGCGAGGCTACATGTAGTCTCTGGGATGCAGAGAGTGGAAGGGGGATTTTCCGTGCCACGATGCCACTGAAAGTCTTTCACACTTTCTCAAGAATGCTACGATTTGATAACCGTGAGTCAAGGTCTGCAAGACGTGTGAGAGACAAACTGGAGAGAGGTCTGGGAGAAGTGGGTGGAGCGTCTGCCATACCTCTACAGCCCTGGGCCTGAAGTAACACTGGATGAGCAACTGGTTCCTATCAGAGGTAAAAAAATATATATATCTGTGATGTAAGTGAATTTCACTGTTAATTATATTATGTATTGCTGTAATATCATTGATTTATGTGATTGTTTTCTGTGACACTGATACTAATTACTGATAGTAATCTCTTTGTCAAAAGGTCGCTGTCCTTTCCGGCAGTATATGCCCAGCATGCCAGCAAAGTATGGCATCAAGATATGGGTGGCCTGTGACGCACAATCCAGCTACGCTTGGAAGATGCAAGTCTACACAGGGAAGCCGACCAGTGAAGGCCCGGATAAGAACCTGTGGATGCAGGTTGTGATTGATGTGACAGATGGACTGGGGGGGCACAATGTCACGTGACAATTTCTTCACTTCTTATGAACTCAGCCAGCAGCTCCCGAAGAGGAAGATCACCATGGTTGGCACAGTTAGAAAGAACAAGCCTGAGCTCCCCCCTGCACTCCTCGCAACAAGGGGGAGAGCGGCCTTCTCATCAAAGTTTGCCTTCACTCCCACCACCACTCTAGTTTCTTACCTCCCAAAGCGGAACAAGAATGTGGTCCTCCTGAGCACACAGCACAAAACAGCTGAGATCAGTGATCGTGAGGACAGGAAGCCAGCCATCATCCTGGACTACAACCACAACAAAGGAGGCGTGGACAACCTGGACAAGGTGATTGGAACTTACAGCTGCAGGAGGATGACTGCCCGTTGGCCCCCGGTCATCTTCCATAACATCATTGATGGCATACAATGCCTTTGTGATATGGAACAAGATCAATCCTACCTGGATGCCTGATAAGCGGAGCAAGAGTAGGGTGTTCCGGGAGCAGCTGGGAAATGTATTTGTAACCCCACACATTCAAAGAAGGGAGCGCTGCCCCGCACAGCAGCCTTTGCAGTGCTTGTGAAAGCTGTTCAGGGGGCTGAATCTTGTCCTGATCCACCTGAGGCTGCCACTGGGGCAGGCAAGAGGAGGAGATGTCAATTCTGCCCCCCAAAGAAGGACTGCAAAACATATACTATGTGCTGCATATGTGAGAAATACATCTGCAAAGTCCATGCACACACACTTGCATACTGTCCTATATGTGCTAATTAGAGTTGATTGATTTATGTTCTTTAAGTTTTTGTTTTGTATCTATTATTTTATTCTTATTTATTGTTGAGGTTTATACACCTTGTGGGTGGGGGCAATGGTTAAAAAATTGGCGAAGACTAGTATTTTGTAGTTGAATTCCTCATTGTGTAGTATATACGAATATATCACTATTTTGCCTAAAAGGTTTGACTGTTATTGTTTCAATAAAATACATTCAAAACTACTTTCTTCACATTTCTGCAACTTTTTTAGGCTATACAATTGCTATCTCTTGCTAAAAAAAGTAATGTTTACACCTATGCAGTACCTTTAGCAATAATAATAATAATAATAATAATAATAATAATAAACCTCTACTTTAGTAAAGAAAACAATTATGACAGGTGTGTTGTAATAAAAACGAGTGGTGTCCACTGATTAAATGCAGTCTTTCTGCATTGTGAAGCGGGAAAACCCAGATATTCACAAAGTTTGTGATGAATGGCAGGTTGTTTCTTCATGCAAAATACATTTAGTAGAGGGTTTAGTAGAGGCGGGTCATTTTTTACCCTTAGGACAAGGGGAATATACAGAATGTTAAGACTACACAAGGGTTAAAAGGGGTTAGAAACCTAAATCGCGGCAGCATCGTGGTGACGCTCATTAGGTTAACAGCCCAAATAGCATAGTAACATTAACCCAAATGCAATCTATACGTATCTACACCAGATGAATTTACACAGAATATTTTAAGAATGGTATGTACAGCAAAATATATATTAGAGTGGGCTATGTCAACAATCCAGTATATCGAATCCATGATGGCGTAGCAGTAGGACGTGTGTGTTTGTCTTTGTCTTATCCCGTGTCTTATCCCGTGTAAATAGCCGGTCTTTTTCGTATATATCTTAGTCTCACTTTCTAGCTACAAACTAAATATACTTTCCTGCAACCTGCCTCACCCAATGTGGTACGGATCTGCTATTTTTTCCCTTATAACTGGATCTTCCATCAGGAGCTAGCCAGCTAACTAGCTACTAGTCTTTGTTAGCCACGGCTAGTGGTATTCACCTTTTTCTCGGTCACCAGCCAGCCAGCCTTAGCTCGGACAACACCTGGCTGTCTGCACAGCGCGATATCAACCCAGAGCATATGGGACAGCTTCTCTCTACCACATCACCGGATTTCTGCCGCTCTGGATCATTACACCAGATCATCGCAGCTAGCTAGCTGCAAACGAGTGGCTACTGTTAGCTAACGCCTCTGTTCCGAAGCAAGCACCAGCTAGCCTTGAGCTAGCCTCGAGCTAGGCCCATATACCAGCTAATTCTAGGGCTACAATACCTCGTTTGCCAATTGGCCTGGACCCTTTATTGTCCACACAGAGCCCCGCTGATCCATCACGACTGGACTGCCGACGTGATCGCCCGATGTGGTGTCAACAGGCTATACTGTTACGATGTCGCCGAAGAACCATCTACTAGCCCCGGCCCACTAGCTTTTCTGAATGTTGTGTCCCCTGCTTCCCTAGTGTAGTAGTGACTACCGAACGGCACCCTGACTCACCTATTGCTGCTCTTTTGACCCTATGATCACCTGTCGGCCCCAGCCTAAAATTCAGGTCCTGTATGTACCTAACTGACCCGCTCAGCCCTTTCGTCGACATTTACCCATTGTTGTCTTAGCTCTACTGATCAACACCTGTGTTTGCTTTATGCCTCTCTATAATGTCAATATGCCTTGTCTACTGCTGTATTGGCTAGTTCTTACTGTTGTATTTCACTGTAGAACCCTCATGCCCGCTCAAAATGCCTTAGATAGCTCTTTTGTCCCACCCCACACACATGCGGAGACCTCACCTGGCTTAACTGGTGCCTCCAGAGACGAAACCTCTCTCATCGTCAATCAACGCCTAGGTTTACCTCCACTGTATTCACATCCTAACATACCAGTGTCTGTACATTATGCTCTGAATCTATTCTACACCCAGAAATCTGCTCCTTTTATTCTCTGTCCCCAACGCACTAGACAACCAGTTCTTACAGCCTTTAGCCGTACCCTTATCCTACTCCTCCTCGGTTCCTCTGGTGATGTAAAAGTTAACCCAGGCCCTGTAGCCCCCAGTTCCACTCTTATTCCCCAAGCGCTATCATTTTTTGACTTCTGTAACCGTAAATTGTAAACATGCATGTTAACATCAGAAGCCTCCTCCCTGAGTTTGTTTTATTCACTGCTTTAGCACACTGCGCAAACCCTGATGTCCTAGCCGTGTCTGAATCCTGGCTTATGAAGGCCACCAAAAATTCTGAAATTTCCATCCCCAACTACAACATTTTCCGCCAAGATAGAACTGCCAAAGGGGGTGGAGTTGCAATCTACTGCAGAGATAGCCTGCAGAGTTCTGTCATGCTATCCAGGTCTGTGCCCAAACAGTTCGAGCTTCTACTTTTAAAAATCCACCTTTCCAGAAATAAGTCTCTCAATGTTGCCGCTTGTTGTAGACCCCCCTCAGCCCCCAGCTGTGCCCTGGACACCATATGTTAATTAATTTCCCCCCATTTATCTTCAGAGTTTGTACTGTTAGGTGACCTAAACTGGGATATGCTTAACACCCCGGCCGTCCTACAATCTAAGCTAGATGCCCTAAATCTCACACGAATTATCAAGGAACCTACCAGGTACAACCCTAAATCCGTAAACACGGGCACCCTCATAGATATCATCCTGACCAACCTGCCCTCTAAATACACCTCTGCTGTCTTCAACCAGGATCTCAGCAATCACTGCCTCATTGCCTACGTTTGTAATGGGTCTGCGGTCAAACGACCACCCCTCATCACTGTCAAACGCTCCCTAAAACATTTCAGCGAGCAGGCCTTTCTAATCGACCTGGCCCGGGTTTCCTGGAAGGATATTGACTTCATTCCGTCAGTAGAGGATGCCTAGCTATTATTTAAAAGTGCTTTCCTCACCATCTTAAATAAGCATGCTCCATTCAAAAAATGTAGAACTAAGAACAGATATAGCCCTTGGTTCACTCCAGACTTGACTGCCCTTGACCAGCACAAAAACATCCTGTGGTGTACTGCATTAGCATCGAATAGCCCCCGCGATATGCAACTTTTCAGGGAAGTTAGGAACCAATCTACACAGGCAGTTAGGAAAGCAAAGGCTAGCTTTTTCCAACAGAAATGTTATTGTAATTATTTCGCCACTATGGCCTATTTATCGCCTTACCTCCCTAATCTAACTACATTTGCACACACTGTATATATATTTTTCTATTGTGTTATTGACTGTACGTTTGTTTATCCCATGTGTAACTCTGTGTTGTTTGTGTCGCATTGCTTTGCTTTATCTTTGCCAGGTCGCAGTTGTAAATGAGAACTTGTTCTCAACTGGCCTACCTGGTTAAATTAAGGTGAAATAAAATAAAATAAAAATAAATAAATAAAAATAAATATGCAGTGTGTATAATCAGTGTCAAATAAAATAAAATAAAATGTTTTTTGTCACATACACATATTTAGCAGATGTTATTGCGGGTGTAGCGAAATGCTTGTGTTCCTAGCTCCAACAGTGCAATAGTATCTAAAAATTCACAACAATACATACAAATCTAAAAGTAAAAGAATAGAATTAAGAAATATATAAATATTAGGACGAGCAATGTTGGAGCAGCATTGACTAGAATACAGTAGAATACAATATATACATATGAAATGAGTAAAACAGTATGTAAACATTATTAAAGTGACCAGTGTTCCATTATTAAAGTGACCAGTGATTCCATGTCTATGTACATAGGGCAGCAGCCTCTAAGGTGCAGGGTTGATTAACCGGGTGGTAGCCAGGTAGTGGTGGTGACTAAGTTCAGGGCAGGTTACTGGGTGGAGGCCGGCTAGTGATGGCTATTTAACAGTCTGATGGCTTTGAGATAGAAGCTGTTTTCAGTCTCTCGGTCCCAGCTTTGATGCCCCTGTACTGACCTCGTCTTCTCGATGACAGCGGGGTGAACAGGGCGTGGCTCGGGTGATTGATGTCCTCGATTATCTTTTTTGGCCTTCTTGTGACATCGGGTACTGTAGGTGTCCTGGAGGGCAGGCAGTGTGCCCCCGATGATGCGTTGGGCAGACCACACCACCCTCTGGAGAGCCCTGAGGTCGTGGGCGGTGAAGTTGCTGTATCAGGCGGAGATACAGCCCAACAGGATGCTCTCAATTGTGCGTCTGTAAAAGTTTGTGAGGGTCTTAGGAGTCAAGCCAAATTTCTTCAGCCTCCTGAGGTTGAAGAGGCGATGTTGCGCCTTCTCCACCACACTTCACCACATTTCAGATCGTCAGTGATGTGTACACCTAGGAACTTTTCACCTTCTGCGCTGAAGTTCACGATCAGCTCCTTCGTTTTGTTGACGTTGTTCCTGGCACCACTTCACCAGGGCACTCACCTCCTCCCTGAAGGCTGTCTCGTCATTGTTGGCAATCAGGCCTACTACTGTTGTGTCGTCTCCAAACTTAATGATTGAGATGGATGCCACGCAGTCATGGGTGAACAGGGATTACACAAGGGGGCTGAGCACGCACCCTTGTGGGGCCCCTGTGTTGAGGATCAGCGAAGTGGAGTTTTTTTTTACTACCTTCACCACCCGGGGGCGGCCCGTCAGGAAGTTCAGGACCCAGTTGCACGGGGCGGGGTTCAGACCGTCAGGAAGTTCAGGACCCAGTTGCACGGGGCGGGGTTCAGACCAAGGGCCCCAAGCTTATTGATGAGCTTGGAGGGTACTGTGGTGTTGAAGGCTGAGCTGTAGTCAATGAACAGCATTCTTACATAGGTATTCCTCTTGTCCAGATGGGATAGGGAAGTGTGCAGTGCGATGGCGATTGCATCATCTGTCGATTTATTGTTGGGGTATGCAAATTTATTTGGGTCTAGGGTGTCAGGTAAGGTGGAGGTGATATGATTGTTAACTAGCTTCTCAAAGCACTTCATGAGGACAGAAGAGAGTGTAACTAAAATGCAATGTACAGTAGTAGAAGTATTAGAATGAGCTATGTCGACAATGCAGTAATATATAATATAATCGTTTCTTGAGGCCCTTGTGTTCCTGCGAACTCTATAGCCTATAACTGTCATGCCACTTCAGTTGGAGATGTGTGTTGAGGATTTGTTGATGCTAGTGATTTGATGCTTGTGACATTATCCTTATTGAGAGGACAGCTATGGAAGGCGGGTACAAGGCTCAGAGCGGTTTGTTGGGAGGATTATAAATAGATAAAGAGAAAAACTGTCTCTGCCACTTCAGTGTGAAAAGACTGAGGTGTCAATAAGGTGCTGTTTTTATTTGCAATGATGTTATCACAGATCACAGCCATGACTTTGCATTTTTGTCTGACTTTCACTTAAAAAATGCATTAGCTCAACTTGCTCCATTTATCTGAAAATGTCTCTGATTTGTGGAATCGTATAGGGAGTATTTTGAATTACTTATAGTGTTTATAGAGTTCTCTCTGACATGTTAAGAACGTTTTTGATGATAAGGCATCACTTAAAGACAATTTTGTTAGGGATTTTGGAAAACAACATATTGCTAGATGCAGTTACACGTATCACTTAGTATAGTAACAGTATGTGGACTTGCCCACTACAGTATGTTCAGGTGTGTCATCTTAGCCAACAAAGCAACTGTTCCCCAAAATGCTCAGGAAAATAGGAGATAGGAGCTGTTAAAGACACCACATTAAATTAATCAGGAAAACACAGCGGTTGGTTCTCTTGACAGGTATTTCTAGCTGCCGTACTATAGCTAACTTTAAAAAAAAAAATTATGCGATTATAAGCACAGCAACACATCTGACAACTCCATTTTTTCATATGGTCACCCTTGTCATCTACTTGTAAATATTCATGTATATTTGACATGTTCTTTACACTTTTTCCTCACTCAATAGCGTTATAAACCGTCTGTAACTACACATCAGGCATACAGCCTACTGTAGTAGATGTAGTTATATCAGCAACTGTTGTTGTTTAGGTCGCAGAACTGGAACACAGCCAGGGTTTCTAAGTACAGCCTTTAAAAAGGCCATCCGTCTTTCTTTCCAAGCAGTCATAGAAGAGCACTTTTAGAGCCATACCGTTGGGTTGGAGTGGATGCTTAAAACTAAGTAAGAATATAGTGTTGTCAAGGCATACCATAAAAAATCTCTTTGCCGGGAGAGAAAGACTCTGACATGCTGTCATCTCTTTTTCCGCTGACTGAGGTTTATTCATAGGAAGTATCTGCCTACTGTAGACGAAAGAAAGCCTCTAAACTGATGCCATGATGAGCTGACTGGACTGTAAAAGCTGCTTCTCCTTGGTATCGGAGCTCTCATCCTAAATTAGCTCCTGGAGCACACACTTAGATAAACCCCTTGGTGTTTTGAGACTTGATTGGAGGTAAACTGAATTTATGCTGATGATTTTCCCCCTCCAGTTTTGCTATTCACGACACACACTTACGTGGTGCAGTCGAGTACATTTTGCTAGCACAGCAGAGGCTAGCTCAGAGATTCACTTATCCACACTGCCTTAGTATTAGGCAGAATTGTGTTGTGGCATCTTTGCGTTGCTAATTAAGGACGTTGAATAAAGTAGTGCCCATTCAGCAGATAGTAATGTGCTGTGTGTTTCCAAAAGGGCTACGAATCCTAGCTATCTATCTCACGTTGCAGCTTCTGTCTCTCATTGAATCAGAATGTGGAACTCAGAAAGATAGGCCCCAGTCCATGGCAATTCACTTTAACTTTTCAATTGGGCACATAATGATATATATACTCAGTTGTCATAATATTGGTAAATCGTTAGAGGGAAGTGTTTTTCAATCGGCTTGCGCAAGAGATTGGCAGTGATTATGTATGCCTGTGTCAAAGTGGCCATAGCGATTTCAAAGCACATCACGCCCTGAACCAATCTCTCACAATAAAGCTGTGACTTTATCTAACAACGTGAATGCCCCGCCCACCTGAGGATCTGTCTTTGTCAGCAATCTATTTCCTGTTTTTCAGGGGTGCAAAATCCACTCGTCACTTAAATCTTGGTGGATTGATTACTTTCATTTTACTCCTGCAACTCTTTTATACTCTTGCTTCTGCCTGTCATTTCCCCACGCTAACGTTACGACCACGGAAATCTTTGTAATGACCTGTCAAACACACCCCGGTAATAGCTGAAATGGGCTCAAAGGAATACATTGGCTTTCCGTTGCATTTATAAGCTAAAGCTTCGTCGGGGCTTAACGCACCGCCTCGACACTTACAGAAAGAGAAGAGATATTGTTTTGTGGAATTGAAAAAAGTATTAATTTAACACAGTTCAAATGTTTACAAATTAGATGCACTGAAATTAAAGCAACTTCCCGAAAATGAACACTCAGATCATTCAACTCGCCATCTTGTAGTCCTAAAAAACGGAAATAATTTACCTGTGGTTGGTTCAACCATTCCTATGGGGAAAACAAATGGGGAAAGAATAGAGTTTTGGGATAACCCCCGAAAATAAGGCCCGAGGTTAAAACAGGAGTTCTTGTTTTGTTCTATGAGATAATATCAGTCAGTTAATTAACATGACCTTTATGAATTATGAAGCCTATTATGTGCTTTATGTGCTTTTTTTATTACATAAATGCTTTAAAATTCACAAAAGGTGATGTTAGCTGATGAAGATGACCTCATAGAACAAAACGCTAAAGGTCTATGCCTGTGTTTACCACAGACCTGATATTTGGCTTTTAACTCCGATGAACTCCATTCATTTTTCCATAGGCTTTGTCCAACGATCCATGGCGGAGTTAGTGACTACAAAAAGACGCCATTACTATTACTCTCTATGTTGACGTTATGTCTGATCTTGCAGGCATAAAGTTTAGATAGGTGTAATCTAGAGCCAAGCATGTAGACTTTTTATTTAAGGGTACCCTGCTAATGATACACTTGTTGAATTATGCAAGAGAACGCGACAACAATTAATGAGGCAGTCTAGACAGCGCAGGTGAGTCCTGGAAGGGTAGACCGAGCAAGTGTTTGGTGGTTGCACCTGTTCCATCCCTTAATATTAATATATTCGTATATGCAAATACACCCTGTGTATTTATGCAAATTTGGCACATACTTTTCTTTATTACAACACAAAACATATTTATTAAATACCTTATACAATAAGAAAATGTATATGAGTGCATTCTTCGAAAATAAAAGTGCAATTTGACTACAATTTGACAATACATTGAACACCTGAATTCCCACCAAAATCCATGAAAATGTTTTATGTGCTGTAATTCAGTCAATATCTGATGGATTATAAAAATGATAAGAGTTTGGAGTATCTTCATCCATTTTCCAACTGTTGCATTTATTAGAATTGTTTTTCAAACCTTTTAACAATTTCGATGACCGCTGCTACTTTTTCTTCAGTTAGACTAAACATGTGAGCAAGAAATTGTGTCTGCAAGGTATACTTCCCCGCTGTGCTACAGCTGAGCTAGAGAAGCATTAGCATGCCCTGTTGAGCTCTAAATGGCTGTTGTCTAATTCCTCGCCCACTGAATTAGAAACAATGACCTTTTGCTGCAGACTTCTCCCTCTGTTTTTCCTCTCCTTTTTCTCCCTTTGGTTGCCCTGCTGCTTTTTCGCTCTGGAAATTCAGACGGCGGCGGAGGTGGCGGCGGCGCACAAGATCAAACTAGGTTCCTTGCCGCGACCAGAGCCTTAAGACACAGGGGCCATTTTGTTCTTGTTCAGCCTCGTTTTTAACTGTGAGATGGGCACTTATGACTGCATGATTTTGGGCACCTGTTGATCAAAACGGGGCAATCAGGAACTGAAAGAAACCTGTGGTTTGCCTCAGTGCCCTGGGCTGACACCAGCAGGGTTATATAGAGCCACCTAAGCCTAGGTTCTGAGGGGGCTGCTCCTCTGTACAATACCTATGGGATCACAATCAGGAATAACTTTGCTATAACCGTTGAGGGCCAACCAGACCCGGCGCCAGAATAAAGTGACTTAAGGGGCAGTTGAAATCGGTGAGGGGGGCACAATTTTGGGGTGTGCTTGCATTGGAATTATATTGAATTCTGCTTATGTCCCGCTATACCACAATAAACATAACGTTCAAATTCAGAGACTCTGAGACCTTGGGCGCTGGCGTGAAATCTGTAACCCATCGCCGTTGCACTGTATCAGCACAATGGACAGCACCCTACACAGTAAAGCAAAGACTATTTGGCAATGAATATAGGCCACAAGATATCATTTTGAAAAGAATAATGTGCAAATGTTCCACAATCCAGGTGTGAAAAGCTCTTACAGATTTACCCATGAAGACAGCTGTAATCGCTGCCAAAGGTGCTAATACAAAGTAGTAACTCAGGGGTGTGAATATTTATGTAAATTCGATATTTCTATATTTAATTTTCAATAAATGTGCAAACATTTCTAAAAACATTTTTTCACTTTGTCATTATGGGTTATTGCGTGTGGATGGGTGGTTTTATTTGTGATATCCATTGTGGCAGTGGCAGATTAACTGGTTAGAGCTAAATAGGCTAATAACACTAATGCCTTTTACAGCTAGCTAAGAAGCTATGTAAACTACTAGTGGTTGGGCCAAGCAGAGTTGAGTGAAGCAGCTTCAACCGTAAACTTGACCCCGTCCTTATAAATCGTATAAATCAAAAATGACATGCGGAAGTGTATCTCGTATTTCATGTAGCCTAGCAAGTGTATCTCGTATTTCACGTAGCCTAGCACGCTACTCACGTAGCCAACCACAGATGAGCAGCGTTTTCCCCCCGCTTTTTATGGAAAGGAGTCATACCTAAACGCCCGGTGGCTTTCCATAGCCCCTCTACACACAAACACACACTCTGTTGCGCACTCTGACCATGGTGCTGATACAGCGCAGTGTACTCTTTGCTCCTCTCATGTCTAGTGGAAAAGCCACACTGTTGATGTCATCTGAGCCTGAGAATCTAGTCGAACGGGTGGGTTCCCATGATTTGGAAATTTTCATGATTTGGATATGCTCCGTAGATCATCCTCTCAGGGAAGAAGGTTCCAATTAAAATCAAATCATAGCAGAAGAATAGAGGCCTCCAGATATCTTCTCTGATTGGTTGGTTGAATAAGGTCTTCAGGCCTTGTGGTCCAGAAACAGTTTGCTGAGGTTGCCCTGATAGGAATTGACATATTTCACTCAGCTCATCTGGCATTCAAGGGCACATCTGTGGTAGATACGTCTCAAAGCTTCGGTACATGTCAGATAAGCACGACACGTATACCCATTAATCTATTAAATAGCCTTACAATTACATTTTTTCTATTCACTTATGTCTGTCTATCTGTTCACTGCCCACATTTCTGCTGACGTTGAGAGGCAGCCATGCTCAGTACGAGTGCTCTTTATTACAAGTCGAAAATGATGATTCTCATAAAAGTGAAGGCTTTGCTGACAACCGAGGCAACAAAAAGAGTGCTTTTGAACTTCATTACACAGCACAAATTGCTTGTTTGAATAATAAAAAAAGTCAAAGCCAATTAATAGGCAAGGCAGGTCACCAGTGATACAAGTCAGTATTCGACATCCATCCATGTCTGAGGACGTCGGGAGATGACATAGAAACCTACCACTAGGGCAACAGTGAGAGCTGTTACCTTCAAGTAGGTTTCGGTTTAGCTAGGGGGTTGTGGATGGGAATGGCAGATGGTCAAAAGCATCTGCCCCTGGTTTGAGAGGTTGCATGTTTGAATCCAGCGATAGAATGTCTTTTTTTAACGTTTTTGATTTAAGCCTACCCCAAACCTTAACCCTTACCTTAATCATTCAAAGTTAATTCCTAACAATAGGAATTCAGAGTTAATGCCTAAACTTAACCCTAACCTTAATTTTAATTTGTAAATGCCGAAATGTAACCTTAAACACTATAACATTTGAGGTTTGGAGCAAATTCTACATTTTGAGAAACGTGGATGAACGTCTAATTCTGCTGTGAGTCTGTGAGAGCTTGTTGAAAGGCTCCCTGCTCCTAATGCTATGGCTGCCATGTAACAGGTATCCAGTGTTACTAAAGATTTTCTCCTTTAATTATTTCCTGCTTTCGCTGACTGGTGACAATAGTCTTAAAGTGGCACTCTAGTCTCCTCTTCATCTCATTTAACAACTGATTTACCGGTATGTCATGACATATAGTGCTTTCAGAAAGTATTCACACCCCTTGACTTGTTGTTGTATTACAGCCTGAATTTAGAATGGATTAAATTGAGACGTTTTGTCACTGGCCTACGCGCAATACCCCATAATGTCAAAGTAGAACCATGATTTTTGAAATGTTTATTCATTAAAAATGAAAGCAGAAATCTTTTGAGTCAATAAGTATTCAACCCCTTTGTCTTGGCCGTACATAATAAGTTGCATGGACTCGCTCTGTGTGCAATAATAGTGTTTAATATGATTTGTAATAATGGCGCCAGAGAGGATGGCTGACATTTTATGGGCTCTTAACCAACCGTGTTATTTTGATTGTTTTTTCATATTGTTTGTAACTTATTTTGTACATAATGTTGCTGCTACCGTCTCTTATGACCGAAAATGGCTTCTGGACATCAGAACAGCGATTACTCGCTTTGAATTGGATGAAGATTTTTTCTTTAATGAGTCGGACGAGAGGGATTTACTCCAGACACCCAAACAGGCCCACATCCCCGTCATTCGCAGGAGAAAGTGACGGAGGTTTCACGGAAGGAGATTGGAGTGCCTTGTGAGGATCGGGCGACGAGTGGCTAATCTGCCTTTGCCATCGGTACTATTGGCCAACGTACAATCGCTGGATAATAAAATGAACAACCTAAAAGCACGGGACATTGAAAACTAATATCTTCTGTTTCACAGAGCCGTGGCTGAATGACGACACCAATAGCATACATCTGACGTGTTATACACTGTACCGGCAGGATAGAACAGCAGCCTCTGGTAAGACCAGGGGTGATGGTCCATGTATATTTGTAAACAACAGCTGGTGCACGATATCTAAGGAAGTCTCAAGGTTTTACTCGCCTGAGGTAGAGTATCTCATGACAAACTGTAGACCACACTATCTACCAAGAGAGTTTTCATCCATATTCTTCATAGCTGTCTATTTACCACCACAAACTTATGCTGACACTAAGATCACACTCAATGAGCTGTATATATATGTGTATATATATGAAACCCCACCTCTTTAAGGAATACCTAGGATAGGATAAAGTAATCCTTCTAACCCCCCCCTTAAAAGAGTTAGATGCACTATTGTAAAGTGGTTGTTCCACTGGATATCATAAGGTGAATGCACCAATTTGTAAGTCGCTCTGGATAAGAGCGTCTGCTAAATGACTTAAATGTAAATGTATATGGCTATAAGTAAACAGGAAAATGTTCATCAAGAGGCGGTGTTCCTAGTGGCTGAAATCCATTTTACCTCATTTCTAACAGCATGTTAAATGTGCAACCACAAGGAAAAAAACTCTAGACCACCTTTACTCCACACACAGAGTCGCATACAATGCTCACCCTCACCCTCCATTTGGCAAATCTGACCATAATTATTTCCTCCTGATTCCTGCGTACAAGCAAACATTTAAGCAGGAAACACCAGTGACTCGGTCAGTAAAAAAGTGGTCAGATGAAGCAGATACTAAGCTACAGGACTGTTTTGCAAGCACAGACTGGAATATGTTCTGGGATTCTTCCGATGACATTGAGGAGTACACCACATCAGTCACTGGCTTAATCAATAAGCGCATCGATGATGTCGTCCCCACAGTGACTGAACGTACATACCCATAGGCCGTGGATTACAGGCAACATTCGCACTGAGCTAAAGGGTAGAGCTGCCGCTTTCAAGGAGTGTGACTCTAACCCGGAAGCTTATAAGAAATCCCGCTATTCCCTCCGATGAACCATTAAACAGGCATCAACTCAGGACAAAGATCAAATCATACTACACCGGCTCCGATGCTTCTCGGATGTGGCAGGACTTGCAAACTATTACAGACTACAAAGGGAAGCACAGCCGAGAGCAGCCCAGTGACACGAGCCTACCAGACGAGCTAAATTACTTCTATGCTCGCTTCGAGGCAAGTAACACTGAAACATGCATGAGAGGATCAGTTGTTCTGGACGACTGTGTGATCATGAACTCCGCAGCCGAGATACCTTTAAACAGGTCAACATTCACAAGGCCGCAGGGCCAGACAGATTACCAAGACGTGTACTCTGAGCATGTGCTGACCAACTGGCAAGTGTCTTCACTAACATTTTCAACCTCTCCATGTCTGAGTCTGTAATACCAACATGTTTCAAGCATACCACCATAGTCCCTGTGCCCAAGAACACTAAGGTAACCTGCCTAAATGACTACCGACCCGTAGCACTCATGTCTGTAGCCATGAAGTTCTTTGAAAGGCTGTTCATGGCTTACATCAACACCATTATCCAAGAAACCCTAGACCTACCCTAATTTGCATACCACCCCAACAGATCCACATGTGACGCAATCTTTATTGCACTCCACACTGCCCTTTCCCACCTGGAAAAAAGGAACACCTATGTGAGAATGCTATTCATTGACTACAGCTCAGCGTTCAACACCATAGTGCCCTCAAAGCTCATCACTAAGGTAAGGACCCTGGGACTAAACACCTCCTTCTGCAACTGGATCCTTGACTTCCTGACGGGCCGCCCCCAGGTGGTAAGGGTAGGTAACAACACATCTGCCACGCTGATCCTCAACATGGGGGCCCCTCAGGGGTGCGTGCTCAGTCCCATTCTGTACTCCCTGTTTACTCATGACTGCACGGCCAGGCACGACTCCAACACCATCATTAAGGTTGCCGATGACGCAACAGTGGTAGGCCTGATCACCGACAACAATGAGACAGCCTATAGGGAGGAGGTCAGAGACCTGGCAGTGTGGTGCAAGGACAACAATCTCTCCCTCAATATGATCAAGACAAAGGAGATGATTGTGACCTACAGGAAAAGTAGGACCGAGCACGCCCCCATTCTCATCGATGGGCTGTAGTGGAGCAGGTTGAGAGCTTCAAGTTCCTTGGCGTCCACATCACCAACAAACTAACATGGTCCAAGCATGGTCCAAGACAGTCATGAAGAGAGCACAACAAAACCTACTCAGGAGATTTGGCATGGGTCCTCAGATCCTCAAAAGGTTCTACAGCTGCACCACCGAGTGCCTCCTGACTGGTTGCGTCACTGCCTGGTATGGCAACTGCTCGGCCTCCGACCGCAAGGCACTACAGAGGGTAGTGCGTATGGCCCAGTACATCACTAAGGCCAAGCATCCTGCCATCCAGGACCTCTATTCCAGGCGGTGTCAGAGGAGGGCCCTAAAAATTGTCAAAGACTCCAGCCACCCTAGTCATAGACCGTTCTCTCTGCTACCGCACGGCAAGTGGTACCGGAGCGCCAAGTCTAGGTCCAAGTGTCACGCCCTGACCATAGAGAGCCTTTTTATTCTCTATTTTGGTTAGGTTGGGGTGTGACTACGGTGGGTAATCTAGGTTGTTTTATTTATTTGTTAGCCTGGTATGGTTCCCAATCAGAGGCAGCTGTTTAGCGTTGTCTCTGATTGGGGATCATACTTAGGCAGCCATTTTCCCCACTCTTTTTTTGTGGGATCTTGTTTATGTGTAGTTGCCTATGAGCACTCCATAGCTTCACATGTCGTTTGCTCTTTACTGGTTTTTTGCGTTTCACGATTAAAAAGATGTGGAACCCATATCACGCTGTGCCTTGGTCCGAATGTTATTTCGACAACCGTTACACCAAGAGGCTTTTAAACAGCTCCTACCCCCAAGCCATATGACTAATCTAATCAAATCAAATGGCTACCCAGACTATTTGAATTTCCCCCTCCCTTTA